>NC_039251.1:21885948-21939901 GCF_003368295.1 Carassius auratus
AAAATTTTATTTAAAAGGGATGTTTGTGTACATTTTCTAGTAATGCCAAATGATGGAGTAGTCTATTATAACTAGGCACATATCCAGGCACACAGTTTAGTCAAGCATACTTTCACCATTTTAAAGAGCTGATTTACGAATCTGGATCACAGTGATGCTCTACAGATTACTGTACAGAACACAGCCTACTTCTGAAAATCATTGCTATATATATATATAGTTGCTTCTCGAAAAAATGAGAATGTCAAGGAAAAGTTAATTTATATCAGTTATTCAACTCTAATTGTGAAACTACATTTATTACATAAATTCAAGGCACACAGACTGAAGTAGTCTTAGTCTTTGATTCTTTTAGTGAGATGATTTTGGGTTACATTTAACAAAAACCCACCAATTCATGATCTCAACCAATTAGATTATGGTAACATGCAAATAAGGAGTGTAAGTCACAAAAATGTATTGCCAATAAGCTGGCTGTTCACTGAGTGCTTGTATCCAGTCTTGTTAACAGAAAGTTGAGTGGAACAAAAAAGTGTGGAAGAAAAATATGCAAAGCCAACTGAGAGAACAGCAGCCTTATGAGGATTGTCCAGCAAACTGGATTCAGTAATTTTTGAGAAATTTACAAGGAATGCACTGAGGCTGTGGTCAAGGCATCAAGAGCCAAAACACACAGAAGTGTCAAGGAATTTGGCTACAGTTGCCGTATTCCACTTGTTAAACTACTCCTGTACCACAGACAATGTCAGAGGCGTCTTACCTGGGCTAAAGATACGAAATGGACTGTTGCAATTCGTCCAAAGTTCTTTTTTCAGATGAGAGAAAGTTTTGTATTTCATTTGGAAACCAAGGTCCTAGAGTCTGTAGGAAGGGTGGAGAAGCTCATTGCCCAAGTTGCTTGAAGTCCAGTGTTAAGTTTCCACAGTCCGTGATGATTTGGGGTGCAATGTCATCTGCTGGTGTTGGTCCATTGTGTTTTTTGAAAACCAAAGTCACTGCACCCGTTTACCAAGAAATTGTGGAGCACTTTATGCTACCTTCTGCTGACCAGCTTTTTTAAGATGCTGATTTCATTTTCCAGCAGGATTTGCAGAGGTGGGTAGAGTACCCAAAAACTGTACTCAAGTAAAAGTAAAAGTACTTCAAGATATATTTATACTAGTCTGAATAGTTACTTGAGTAAGAGTAAAAGAGTATCAGATGATAAAAAAATATACTCAAGTAGTTAGTTACTAGTTACTTTGGGTCATATATACTGAGCCTATTTTTATTTAGATGTATAGATAAAATGTATGTAATGTATGTGTGCGTGTATAAATGTATACATTTCATCAGCCTTTACTCCAATTTATGTTATTTATTATAAACCCTGTCTGTTTACTACTACTTTACTCTAAACCGGCTATTTTTTTGTCTTTTGGAAGCTGCATTCAACTTGACTCCCCTTTGTTATAAGCCACACACACAACAAACTAATGTCACAGTGGTATCGTGTACTCTAATCGAATGTAGCCCAAGTTATTACCTGTTAAACAGCACATGCGGTGTTCATCTAATAAGTATCTCCATCGTAAGAAAATAATAGCCTAATGAGTATCTATTGTGATGAGTACTGATTTATGCCTGTTCAGTAATGTATTGTATATGAAGTGCATTCCCTAGAGGAAGAGTTGGTAATAGACATGCTTTGTGTGCCACATGGAATAAAGACGCCAGTACCATCTTTTCTTTATATCTTTAGTCTCTGAACAATACATGGTACCAGGATTGCAAACAATGGATGCCATTAAACCACCGATCAAGTTTGGAAATGATGCACATTGGAGACATCTCTGCAGTCTTAAGCAAGCTCTGTCGATTCTCCGCATTTGCTTTCAATACGATGCAGTTCCATAGCGACGTTTTCAACGCTGCTGATATTCTTAAACGTTACAGCTGAACCACTTCAGACGCTCAGCGCGTGCGGTAGGGAACTGAACGAATCATTCAAACTGATTCATGAACCAATTCACTCGTTTGCCAATTGGTTTGATCAAGCCTTTGAACAGAATTGACTCAAAAGAATGAATCATTCGCGAATGGGCATCGCTCATTGTCCAGAGAAAAGTAGACGGCGCGTTTAGAATAAACTAAAGCATTTTTAACATTTATTGCATTAAGATAAAGTAACGAGAGGAGCGTAGCCCACAGTAACAAAGTAAAAGTACAGATTTTTCCAAAAAAATTTACTCAAGTAAGAGTAAAAGTACCCATCTTTAAATATACTCCAAAAAGTATTAGTTACCCCAAAAAAATTACTCAAGTAAATGTAACAAAGTAAATGTAACTCGTTACTACCCACCTCTTAGGATTTGGCACCTACCCACACTGCCAAAAGCACCAAAAGGCTATTGGCTATTTCTATGCAAATTAGAATCATTATAAAATGCTCTGAATTCAACTGTCAGTGTTGTTTGCCTGATGCAATTAACGCTCTACTATTACCACCCACACCAAGCTGCGTGTTAACAAAATTTTATTTAAAAGGGATGTTTGTGTTCATTTTCTAGTGATAATGCCTATATAATGACTATATATATGACTATATATAGTCTATTATAGCTAGGCACATATCCAGGCACACAGTTTAGTCAAGCATACTTTCAGCATTTTAAAGAGCCGATTTAGGAATCTGGATCACAGTGATGCTCTACAGCGTCTTACCTGGGCTAAAAAAAAAAAAAAAAAAGCAGCGTTTCAGGTGGGGATTATACAGTTTTTGCTTTGTTTGCCTGGGAGTGGAGCATGCAGAGTCAGCTCTTGAGGGGGCCGACTGCCCGCATTGTGAGCGGCTTGCCCTGCATTTTCTTTGGTCCCGGAGGGCTCTCTTCACCGAGGAAGCCTTTGCTAGCGTTCCCCGCGTGCTGGTCCCGCTTCCGTTGAAGCGGAAGATCACATGAGATCTGAGGATATCACAGAGCTCAGGAGGACTGCTGATTTGTCTCTCCGTGCTACCGAAGAGACCACTCGTGCTATTGGTCGGTCTATGGCAGCCATGGTAGCAGCAGAGAGACATTTGTGGCTCCCCTGTCTGACATGAGAAAAAAGTGTCTTCGGGCCTGTTCATGACCCTGTTAATTCTGTCGTTGACAGGTACTAGGAGGCAGCCATGATCGAGCGTTTTTTGTTGAAGTCATTACGAGACGCTGTGTGGCAGTGCCAAACTTCCGGAATCTCTGGCATGCTCTTGCTTCATCCTTTGAGGCTAAATGCAAGCTTCGCCGCTTGTGCTTTTATGCTTACTGGTCTCTGATGTCACCCGCCCTATGACATCTCGCCCATACATTGGACTGATTACACATGTAGTTCAGAGTCATCATGCTAGAGGTGGTCTCCAAAGCATTCTCAGACAAAGCGCCCACTCTTATTCCCTCCAGACTGGACTAGTGTAATGTTCTCCTGGCGGGCCTTCCTGCATGTACTGTCAAGCCTCTGCAATTGATCCAGTTGCAGCAGCGAGGGTTGTCTTCAATGGCCAAAAAAAAGCTAATGTTTACTCCTCTCCTCATCAGGTTTACACTGACTACCAGTAGCCGCTCGCATCAAAATTCAAGGTACTGATGCTTGCCTACAAGACGACCACTGGCATGGCGCCAAAATACCTAAACTCACTGGTTAAATCTTATGTGCCTTTCCAAGAAGTTTGCCGCTCTGCAAGTGAACGGCGCCTTGTGGGTGCCGTCCCAAAGAAATTCAAAATCACTCTTACGGACCTTTTCCTTGGCTGTGCCCAGCTGGTGGAATGACCTCCCAATCTCCAATTCGGTACAGCTGAGTCTTTACTCATTTCAAGAAACATCTAATGACTCATATTTTTTTTGCCTGCACTTAACCAACTAATACTAGCACTTTTCCTTTTCTTGTCTTTCATTTATAAAAAAAACAAAAAAACCTGGCTATGCGTTCTATACTAGACTAACTGAAACTTGTCATGGCCACTTGTATACTGTTGTTGTTCTCTTGTTGACCTGACTGTTTCTATTGTTCTCATTTGTAAGTCGCTTTGGATAAAAGCTTCTGCTAAATGATTAAATGTTAAATGTATTACCTCGAGGAACCAGGTTTACATACATAACCTTAGACGTTTTCTAAAGAAAAAAAAAAGAAACCTCAAGAACACTTGCTTCTCCAATCTTTTGTATTCTATCTATTTGTTATCTTTTTATTTATTATAAAATTAGCAAAAGCAAAAAAGGTCTCTAACAGTAGCTTGCTCTATTTTTCTCTATTCAGTTTTCTTTTTATTTATTATAATAAAAAAAATTGCTACTTTTACTGCATTAAGCTGACTTAGCTTGATATCGCAATTGCATATCATTGCTCTTTGTGATTTGTTTAAGAGGTCCTAAGGACCGCCACACTCACTTGCAGTGATCCTTTATTTACCTATGGTATGCCTCTTTATGCAACAAACCATAAACTATAACTTTTGCCTAAATAACTCCTAATTTTTGCTGCTTTCCAATAGTACGTAGTTGTTTAAATTTAGGTTTTGGTTAGGGTTTAGGGATGTAGCATGTGGTCATACAGAATATATGAAGTACTAATAAACCACCAATATATGAATAATATGCATGCTAATAAGCAACTAGTTAATAGTCAGAATTGGTCCCTCTACTAAAGTGTTAACATACCACACACACACACACACACACACACACACACACACACACACAAAGGTTAGGACTCTCATCTAGCAAGTATATGTGGGACAGTCTTAGTGTTCCTGGGTGGCACAAAATTAGTTTTCTCAAGCATTCTTCCTGTAATTTATTTATCCAGTCAAACCCTCCTGCTTCAAGGTCATTCTTCTCTCTTTCTCCTCTTCCCTTTCTCTCTGCAGATCCTGGCACACAGTCCCTGATCAATATCCCAAACACTGAGCTTTAATACCCTCTAAACACCACCTGCCAAAATATTTATGTTACCCATGTCTCAAAAACACTGAGGGAGACAGTGAGACGATAAACCTTAATCTGATTTCGCTGATGTTCCCAAATAGTTATTTCTGCCCCTTTTCCATCCTTTGTTTCTGTCTTTTCATGTAGTACATCACCCAGAGAATATGTTCTTCTTTTAACATTGTTGTTATTATTAACTATAACTAAAAAAAAAAAAAAAAAAAAAAAAAAGTACATTAGATGAAAATTAAATCTAAAAGTAAATGTTGAAATGTTGCCATGCCTACTGAATAAAGATTAAATTGAAACTGAAATAAAATTATTTAGAAGTATTCAAATTCAAGTATTTAACTATAATACTAAATATTAAAGTAACACTGTTCATTTCTCATTTCTGCATACTGAAAAGAGGTAATGACTGCTGGAAAATTATTGTTGTTGTTAGTAGTAGTAGTGTATTAGTAGTAGTATTGGAAGACTATATCATATCACATTAGGAGGCTTTTCAGCCAAAATATGCAACATATCCTTCTCAACTGTAATTAATCAGTAACTGAATTTAAGATACTATATTTATGGTATCCAGGATGATGCATAGACAATACTCAATGAGGTCATGTATCTACAATTTACTGCAGTCTAAAATATTTATAAAGGCATATTCATGTGTTGTGTTTCACATACTATTACAAAAAGAGCAGGCAAACAGTCTGGCTATGTTCAGAATGGAATAATGGTAAAAAGTGTTGCACAGTTTTTACCATTATTCCATTCTGAACATAGCCAGACTGTGGTCAACTTTTGAACACCTTGTAGTTATAGGGATAAGATGCTTCCCCCAATATCTTCCTCAATGTTCCCTCTCCTCTTATAAAACACACCATGAGGACATGGCTGGAGCAGAAGCTCCTTTTTAAGTTGTGTTATAGGTGTTCATTGCATTGACCGAGTCTTTGTCTTGTGTGTCACTATTTCATTTTTATTGTCAGCAGGGTGTCATTAAAGCCTGTATGTCAGATATAAGTTACATTCTATCAGTCTATTAAGCTGTTTGAACGACTGACCCTTCTGATTTGTGTGAAGTCATCTGAAATTAACTGCACATGGCTTCATTATTCGGAGACGGAGCAGAACAGGGGTGAAGCAGAGGCATTAAGGGTGGCAGACGTCCCTTTGTGTTGTCCTTTTGTGCGTAACATGCAAATGAGGCGAGAGAGAAGGAGAGGTCAGGGTGGACATCACTCATTGTCATATAACAAGTGCTTGTTCCGTGATGGGGTATTAAATGCTGCATCTCTTTAGCGCTTTTCTGTAGCAGTTACACACACAAAAAATCTCTGTCACTCTGGAAGGATCGCAAAGAGGTCAGTTCAGACAATAAAAAAAAGCCTTAATCTAATGTGTGTATCACTTATTAATCATTTTTGTAAGAAAGCTATAAATGCTTCTAAGGTTATGCAGCTCACACCGGCTGATCTCATGTCAGTATGCTTGTTTATCCAGAAATGGCTGATGGTTGAATTATGATATGGAAGGTGTTCCAGGATCGGCTTTATTGTTGTCTTCCTACAGCTCTATAAATATTTTAGATTGTAGGCAATAACCGTCCCCATAAATGCTCCCTTCAACTGTCTGTGGTATGTACACCAGCCCTATACTGATTTAAAGGCCATTACAGCTCACATTCTTACCAGGGATAAATTCACAACTATACCCATTCATTTTCTGGCAGTGAAAGGTCGGGCAGGGTGACGTCAGGGTGACTGTCAGATTGACACCTTGCTGAACTCAGTCCAGCAATAAACCTAGCTGAGTTCCAGAGATTTAGCATAAAGAAATTAGTTTGTGATATATATCTATTAATATAATCATGCACTGTAAAGATATGCACAAACAATTGAATTCTACAAAATACGTAATTTACAAGAGCCAGTATGAATGTTAATATGAAATATTTGTTTTAGGTGTGCTGTAGAATGCAACAAGACGTGGGCTTCAGAAATTGTATAAAGTGCTGAGAAGAGAAACTCGTTTTATATACATTGCTGCCCCCTAGTGGTCAGATTTATGTCAGTACAAACAGCACAACTATAAGTAGCTTTTAGGCTATTTCTATTTTTATTTTATTATTTCACTTTATTTAACTTTACACATTTTTTTTCCATTGCTGAATAAAAAAAACCCCACAAGAGTCAGTTTTTTTTTTTCAGTAGAGGTTTCGTAACTTAGACTGTAGCCTTCAAATAAATCAGTTGTTCAACATTTAACATTTTAATGACTCTTGATACAAAGGAAGAATTGTAATACTCTCTAGACGAAGCTATTCAATACAAAATATGCAAAAAAAAAAAAAAAAAAAAAAAATATATATATATATATATATATATATATATATATATATATATATATATATATATATATATATATATAATAAAATAACACCTGTATTTACATGATCATTGAGTATACAAGTTAGCCTAGCACAGTACACATACCAGTCAACCACCCCCCCCCCCCCCATGCATGTTTGCCCTGAGTTTTTGTTGAATAGCGCTTGACGGATGCGTTTGACCACTTTAAGTTCATCACGCAATGTTAAATATGAAAGGATCCACTATAAACAGTCACACAATACTGTCTTGAATAGAATATTTACCAAAGATCACTTAAAAAATGAAAATAGCCTACTGTGTGTGTGTGTGTGTGTGTGTGTGTGTGTGTGTGTGTGTGAGAGAGAGAGAGAGAGAGAGAGAGAGAGAGAGATGAAGAGAGAGAGAGAGAGAGAGAGAGTGCACGCACTAATGCGTTCAAGATGGGAATGACCCTTCATTATGCATTTATGTTTATTTATTTATTATATATATCACTGTTTCATGATGTCACAGACCCAGTCTGTATAAAAGGTCTCACCCTGGCAGAATCAATCTCTGTATTTGAGTGATGTTCACAACTGAGACGTGAGACAGAGTGAATTCTGCGAATACAAACTTAGCAACACTTGTACAAACGCCAGTCCGTATAGATCAAGATATATTAAATCTGTACAGACAGTGTGTATCAGATAACATTACAGTTTAATCTGACATTACCAGATACGTATTGCTTATCTGTCATTATGAGAACCACAGACACACACTCAAAAAAATGACTCTTTAAACTTACTTAAGTCAATTATGGACAGTGGTTCCACACAACCAAATTGTGTTTTGATAACATTAATGGAATTTTTTGAATCTATGCAAACTCCTTGTGTTGTGACAACACAACTGAATGAGGTAGAATCTATGTGAAATAGTAATGTTCAACCAACTCAATTTATTGACTTTGCTTCAACTTAAACTGGTTAAGTTAACTCAACATGTTTTGGTTTATTACAATCTAGCCAAATTTGTTTCACTCTATCAACATAAGGAGGTTTGTTTCAAATTACTCATTTCAATTATGGACAGTGGTTCCACACAATTAGTTCTAGTTACTTTAACACAATATTTTCTTTTTGAAGTTACTCCCTTCAACAAAGCATTTTTTGTATGTTTTGTCTTGTAATGAGACAAAAGACAAGATGTCACAAATGATCAAAGTGTATTTGTTAAACAAGCAATAAATAATTACACACAGTAAAATACAGTTTAAACCACATTACAAAATTACACAAAATAGCAAATACAATTCTAATTGGCATTCATGGGTAACCAATCAAACCTTATTCCAGGAACAGAAACTGGCTCCAGAAATAACTTCTTCAGTATTCCAAATGTGTACCTGAATTCAGGAGGGTTGCTCAAGTTCAGTCCATAAATCAGTCCCAGCAACATGGTTTTGCAGACTGTAAACTGCTATAGGTCCTGAAGAACTGTATCCTTTAAAACTCCAACTTCTGCTGGACTGTCTTCAATGATGCAGCTTCAAATAGATTCCCAGGAGTCTTCTGGATCACCTCCTGACTGCTGGCAACGTCTGTATCCTAGAAGTATTTAAAAGCATGGAGAACTCAAATTATTGTGTATTAACTTTAACAAATAATTTATTAACCTTGAACTCACCATATACTCCATACTGCTAGGGTCTTCATTTGGATACTTCAATTTCATTAGTCTGAAGATGAAAACAACAAAATTTAGCCTTTGTTTTTTTTTTCTAAAATGACATGAAAAAAAGTCAGTCATTCATCTTCTTATGGGAAATCCAGGCAAGCAGTCAAGATGGGATTCTGACAAACATTACAGTGGAAAATGTTACACATCTGGACCCTGTATGGTTAACAACAGAACTGGAATGTTCCCAGACCCAGAAACATAGTAAGGACATCAGTAAAACAGTCCATGTGACACCAGTGGTTCAACCATAATTTTACAAAGTAAACAAAAATACTTTTTTGTGCAAACAAAATTAAAACAGCGACTTTATTCAACAATTCTTCTCCAAATCGCATCTTCCACCATTATCAACAGCACGTAAATAATTCATGCACATGGTGCTGCTGACCTACAACACGCCTGCACTGAGCCTTGATTACACGCAGAGGAAAGCAATGTTCATGCCTCTTGTTACTGTCCATAATGGCAGAATATGTGATTTGGAGAAGAATTGTTGATTAAAGTCGCTATTTTTGTTTTCTTTGCACAAAATGTATTCTTGTACCTTTGTAAAAGTGTGGTTGAAGCATTGATGCCACATGGACTGTTTTACTGATGTCCTTACTATGACTCTGGGAACATTTCAGTTGCATTGCAGCCTTTATGGAGGTTCAGAAATCTCTCGCATTTTCATAAAAATATTAGGGATGCACCAATTGACTGGCCATAAATTGGAAACCAGACGGTTTTTGCTTTAAATACGCAATTGGTAATCGGCCGGTCTTTGGAATTTTTTTCAGCCGATTTTTCCGGAAGTGCGCCCGCGTGCTCCGACTACATTACTTCTGTGTGAAAGCAAACACATCCCGGGATTGATTCCAGCATTGAACTCGGGTCGGGGACGTAGTAACATTGCTGGGTTCAATCCCGGGACAAGCGCTGTGTGAACAAAAGCCAGATCTAATGCCGTGTCGTAGTGATGACATTATCGTGTGACTCTTTTACTGGCTGTTTTGAAGGAAGATCAACGTTCACTGAAGAAAAAAAAAAGTGCAAACTGTATGAAGCAGAGATCAGTTAGTTCCTCACTTTCCACGGTGACACCGAGATCGTTCGCCAGATTCAGTGAAAGTATTACATGCCTAATGTTTTCGACTCGTACATTACACGTCACGCCCTGATGTCACGTGTCGTTACGGGATCTGTATTTGCCGGAATCGCAGTGTGAAAGGGGCTTTATTGAGCTTTCCCTCAATTTTGGACTGTAGACTGTGGACTGTCCTTCCTTCTTGTTTGTTGCTTAAAGATAAAAAAAAAAAATCGTCCAGTTTGCTTGTAAAAGAAATCGGTATCGGCCATGAAAAATCATGATCGGGGCATCCTTAAAAAATATCATAATTTGTGCTCTGAAGATGAATGATGGTCTTACGGGTTTGAAACGACATGAGGGTGAATAATGACATGTTTATTTTTGGGCGATCTAGCCATTTAAACACACCTGAACCAGCTAATCAAGGTTCTTGGGAATTTTAAAACAAAAAAGTCTTACCTGAAGTTCCAGGCAGGTGTGTTAGAGCTGAACCCCACAGAACACTGGCTTTCCTAGAGCAGGTCTGGACACCCCTGCCTTGCATCAAAATAAATCTATCAGTTTATAGATATACCACATATTTTGTATTTATTGTATTAATAAACCTTATCTTATCTGTCTTTTTTTGTCAATTTCCAGTAACCAGTGAGAGAATAATGTTTTAATACAAGGTTGTGTTGAGTGCAGTTGTTCTTACCTGTGTAGTGGGCACCAAGAGGGTTTCAGTATTTGTCCAAGGTCTCTTCTTCAGTATGAAAACATCTTCGTAAATTTTGCAGTCCGAATCAAGTTTGGCAAAGATTGTTGATTCTAATGGGCCTATGGTAATTCTGGATGTCTCAAATTCTGCACAAACCTGTACACATGAAGTGCAATGTGTTACAAAAAAAAAAAAAAAATTGAACAGCAAAAACCAATTCAATGATCAAAATATTAAGTGATTTATTTGTGTGAGTGATGAATAGTGTCATGTTTACCATTCCTAAAGGAGGACCTGATTACATATCTGGAGCATATGTATAATGTGAACAGCTCAGAGTAGTGTCCGGTTTAAAGTCATTGTATGACCACACCGCCATGTTCATAAACAAAGCTTCAAATACTCCCACTGTGCTGAGCCAGGGCTCTCACAACTCGGTCAACATCTCATGGTTGGACATTTATTGATTATTTATCTTTTTAAATTAGTTAAAATATACATATTATAACAAATAAAGGTAATTACTTCCACTTTTTAAAGTCATTATGTATTACTAATACAATTAATTTATACAAATATATTTGGCACACAAAATGAGATAAGAGAGAAACTCCTATTCGCCATTTGATTAGTTATATGAGGAAGTAGCTGAATGACAAATCATTCTGTCTCTTAACATCTCTTATTGTAAGCCATATGTATAATATAAAGTAAAGGTAAGTGATAGGACGTTTTATTTTTGGATAAACATTTTATTAATAAATACAATCTCTCTTAAAATACCTTATTGGGTTATGATAATCAAAACAGTTTGGTTTGATCTAGCGCAGAACTAAGACTTTAATGAAATATTTCCCCCACTTATAAAATGATTTTATTATTAGCTAGCTCCATACCGGAGAGCTGCTTTATAAAAGGAAATCAAGTTATAATTCTAGCGACACTTACTCTGTATTTTCATGTTTAATATTGAAAAGCTATCGATTGCATAAAGGACTGTTATATAAATAAACGTGACTGGACTTTTCTTTACTGGAGTGCCTGGAGAACCTCAGAGTTCGTGCAAACATCCATATCTCTGTGTTCTTAAGAGCTGCTTTTACATCGCGGTCCGTTTTTTGTTGTGTTTATGCAGTTATTGAGAGGAAGGCGTGTATATATTTACATATTCATCCAAGGTTCGGATCGGGTCGGTTTGCCTCAAACTGAAGTGCTATCTTCTTCTTTTTAATTGAATCAGGAGAGTGTATTACAATCTTGCGCTACAGCGCCACACTGGTCAAACTGCATTAATGCAGGCTTTCAAATCAGGCAGATACGAGATCAAACCACTAACGTTACTCAAAAACATTTGCTGAAAATTGTATTTTTATCTTCGACGTTGTGGAAAATGTCGAGTAATTGTTTCAGCCCTAGTGTATATATATATATACTAAAGTAAATACATTACAGAGAGTCGTGCGCTTTCACATCTCCCAACGCTTCAAAATCATCTATTAACGGTGCAATAAACCGATTACACAATACTAGACTGCAAAACAAAAGCACCTCAAAACAGAAACTCTAAGAGAAATTAAAGACTTTGACTTAACACAATAAAAACTTTAGATTTTCTTACCTGACTGATACCTCTTGCTCCCCTCCACACCGTCATCAAATGCGTTGGAAATCGTCACTTCCGGTTTTTTTTGAATCACGAAATTAAACCCTTTACGTTACTTTAACGATTGATAATTAAGTAAAATTTAAAATTAAACATTTTAAGTTGATTAAACACAATACAATTGTGTTTTGTCGGAAAACTAAATATATTTGTGTTGTTTTAACAAAACATATATGTGTAAAACGAACAGTGCCGGAAAACCATTTTTTTGAGTGCAATGTCCACAGACGTGAGAGAGGTCCTTCTGGGGGGTTTACGTCAACGACACCTTCTACTTCGGTGACAGCTACTGGGCATCACCAGATGATAAAGATGTGCAGCTGGAGTTTGAGATCACCGGTGACATCTACGACCTTATCAGCGGCAGAGCATCTCGAGAGTTAGATGTGCAGCTGGAGGTTGTAACAGTGGATCATGTCTCAGGCAGAAACTACAGTCCAGGAGAGATGTGTGTGCAGCTGGAGGTTAATGCTAGTGACAACATCTCAGTCTGTAAAGTGAATGATTTGCAGCTAGAGATGAACAGGAACGACAGCATCTCAGAGTTGAAGAGCCCTACGTTGGTGTCTGAAGATCTGAGCGACCCAGCAGGAACATCAGTGGAAGAGGCCAATGAAAAGGGTGGCCTGGATGCTGAGAACAGTCCAATAGGTAAAGACATGCATATGTCTTATTCATATTTGTTTGTGTTGTTAGATATGTTTCTAATAGTGAATTATTATATGTTGGCTGTGACTAGTGCTGTCACGGTACCAAAATTTAAGATCGGTTCTCAGTACAAATTCCGGTATCGAAGATAAACACAAAAATATGCTAATTAAAAAAAAGACACACACTTTTTATAACAAAAAATAAAACCAATGCCATTCTTTATACTTATATACACTGTAATGAATTGCTGTAAAAATTACAGCATTATTTTACAGCCGCGGACTGTTTTTTAATAATACAGCATATTGCTGTAAACTGCAGTGCATTCTGGGGTAACGTGTAGGTCTGACTCAAATTTACAGAATTTTGCTGTAAATTTCAAATCTTCAGAGCCGCATCAACGGTCGAGGAGGTTAACGTTAAAGGCAAGAGGAGTGATTCACAACTGTGGTAAGTGACTTCAGTTTTTTATATTTATTGTTTGGTAGTTTATAGTATATGAATGCTTCTACATTCGCGGATTATATTGGTAACCCCAGATTCAAGCATCATCCGTCCGCGGGGCGCGAGGCAGAATTGCGCGGGGTTTCAGTAGCGCGGTCGCGGTAGGATTTCATACATCCCCCGGCGGCCATGGGCAGAAAATCTCTGGAATCCTTCGTTATGAATGACATGTTTCAGTGCTTATAGTTTATATTCACGATAACTTCGTGTTTATCAGCACACTTCGTCGTGATTATTTTATGATGTAAAACAACTTTGCACAGGCAGTCATCTGTTAACACGGGCGCCGAAATAAAACGCGTTTCTAAAGCCTCGCGGTCAGTCAGGGCCGCTCACGGTGTGTCATATAAATGCTCAGTGGTGCTTTTCCAAGAGGTTAACGTGAGATGTAGATTTTTTTGAGCCTTTGCTAACTTCAGGTAACGTTAATGTGAAAACTTTAACAAATCTGTTTGATATAAAGTCTGCTTTGTATAGTTAGCCTAATTTATTACCTTAGGGCGACCAAATACTTTTTCCTTGAAATTATTAAATATGCTATTTACAGATATGTGTCAATATTTATGTCGGCACGCAAATCTTGTGTGTATTTTGGCACAGGGTGCACAAAGGCACCTTATCAGTGCGGTGACACTTGAACAAATGAACTGATCATGCGCGACACTGACCAATAAACAAACGAGTTGACTTATTGCGTCTATGACTTGAATCTTATGTAGTGATGGGAAGTTCGGATCATTTTACAGAATCGGACTTTTGAGTCTCGTTCAGCAAAATGAACGAATCTTTTTTCGAGTCATTTCAAATGAACGAACAACCAGAAGGTTCAGGAAGAAAAAAACAAAGTGCTTGCAGTCTGTTTCACATTAGGAGGCATTTTGCTGCATAATCGATCCACCACAAACCATATACAACTATGGAAGCTCAACTTCCATTAAATGGACTGAAAACGCTCAAGTAACGTTATAGGTCTCAAAACGCTTGCTCTGTGCCAGTGGATACACACCATAGACAGTAAAAGAAATATGTGCATGTCACAGACTCTCTGGGCATGCACTTCCGCGTTTCAGAGATCCGCCTTTTACTTTCCGTCAACATTACATTAATTAACGTTTAGAAAATAGATTTTTGACATTTGTGAATCAATTAAGAATCGTCTGCTTATGCATTGCGATACATTTAAGAATCTAATTTTTATCCCACCCCTACTAAATATAGTATATAATGTAAATGTAAAAATCTGAAATACAAAATAATAATAATAATAATAATAAATAAAATGGTATAGGTATTAATTACTATTGTGATATTGATTGTTATAGGAGACACTTTGAAAGTGAGCACTGGATGCTGAGTATTGAAGGCGAGGTGGTGTGTGAGGGCACTCAGCCCAGTTTCCTGTCCGGCCTTGCCACTCTGTTTGCTGCTTATTACTAGTTTAATCTTGAGTATCAGGAGGAAGCAGTGTGTACCTTGGAGTTCATTCAAAGGTAATGGTTGAATTCTAACAACTTCAGAACCAGCATTTTATAGATAAGTTATATCAGAACATTCCTTTTAATAATGTTATGTTTTAAGTGTTATTTCTGTTGAGGCCTTTAAAACAATGTGTCTTAACTCGAGAAGAGAATATATTTGTCTCCCTATTTAACACCAGCAAGCTATTGAGTTAAACATGTTTTTTTTTTGTTTTTTTTATTAGTGGACATCTCCATCTTTCTTGGAGGTCCTAAAACCGATCTTAATTACATATTGTCTGTTTCATGACCCTTTAGGTGCTTTGTGGGCATAAATCCAGAGAGAGGATCCAAAGCCAAGGGAAAAGTGCCATCGAAATAAAAACAGGACAAGTGATACAGAAGAAAATGTGTGGCAGTCAACCCACATGTTGCCACTCTTCTGTGCAAATTCCAATGGAATTTCTGAAATGTAAGGATACACACACACCAAGATTGCGTCTTCCTTTTATTGTTCTCTATCTGCCTTTGACTGTACCTCCCATCCCTCTGTCTCTCTCTGACTGTACCTCTCATCCCTGTATCTGTCACTAACTGTATCTGTCCTCCCCCTATTTGTTTCTGAAAGTATTATTATGTTTTGTAATATAACTAATGTATTGTCCTCTTTGCTCTTTTCAATATTTCTAGTCACACTTTGAATCCTGGGATTGAACTTCATCTGGAGCATAATTGTTATTTGGTTGATTTTTATCTGTTTGATGGAAAGTTTGTATGACTTCTGCAAGTGCTCAGCTCCTTCCGGTCAGTCATGCATCACTTTTTTTTGTATGACTTGTTTGGCAATATTGGTCTATTCTTTCTATCTGAAAATGTCTTTGTGGTTTTTAAAGGATTAGTTCACCCAAAAATGAAAATTAAGTCAATAATTACTTATGTCGTTCCACACCCGTAAGATCTTCGTTCATCCTCACAACACACATTAAGATGTGGCTCAGTGAAGCCTGCATTTCTAGCAAGATCATTTTTTTTTTCAATGCCCAGAAAGCCTCTAAAACATTTAAATTCATGTGACTACAGTTGTTCAACCTAAATATTATAAAGCGACAAGAATACTTTTTTTGCCAACCCCCCAAAACAACGATTTTATTCAACCATATCTAGTGATGGGCGGTCTCAAAACAGTGCTTCATGAAGCTTAGAAGCTTTACAAATCTTTTGTTTCAAATCATTTGCTCAGAACGTGTATCAAACTGCAAAAGTCACATGAACCATTGAAATTTCAAAACACTTATGACATAACGAAGCCTCATTTACTGAAATCATGTGACTTTGGCAGTTTGATATGCTCTGATTTGAACTGAAAGATTAATAAAGCTTCGAAGCTTCATGAAGCAGTGTCATCCATCACGAGATGTTGAATAGTCATTATTTTGTTTTTTGGCACACAAAAAGTATTTTCATTGCTTCATTACACTAAGGTTGAACCACTGTAGTCACATAAACTGTTTTAAATATGTTTTTAGTACCTTTCTGGGCATTGGAAAAGGAAATAATCTTGCTAGCAATGTAGGCATCACTGGGCCATCAGGTTTTATAAAAAATATCTTAATGTGTGTTGTGAAGATGAACAAAGGTCTTAAGGGTGTGGAATGACATGAGGGTGAGAAATGACAGAATTTTCACTTTTGGGTGAACTGCTTTAATATGACCATGTTGGTCATGTTTCGGTTATAACGCAGTTTGAATATTTCTTTGTGTCTAGGTCCATGATGGCCAATATGTTCCAAGTAATAAAAAAGAAATCATGCCAAAATTTCAAATCCATTTAAAAAAATGAAATAATTTTAAAATAAATAAAAATGTTCAAAATAATATACTTTTTATGTCATTTTTTATGTTAATTTGAAAGTGATATATAACATTTTGACCTGTTTTTTTTTTAGATTTTAAAAATGTTATTTTTTGTATTTTTTGGTGAATTAAGTTATGCATTATATAACACTTTATGCAGTTAAAGTCAGCAATAGAGAAAATATATTGTATGCTATTATTTTACATACTTTAAATATAGCAAATACACAGATACTTTTTTTCAAAGAATTGCTTTGCACAGTAAACTACTTGAATGTGTGCATTTGCTATTTAAATAATTGTTAAATGCCATATACAATGTATTAATGCAGTATATAATATATTTTTTGTAAAAATGCAGTATACAAAATATTAAAAATTACTGTAAATTTTACAGTAAAATACTGGCAGCAGGGTTGCCAGCCAGTTACTGTAAATTTTACAGTAGTCTTACTGTAATTTAATTTACAGAATTTTACTGTAATTGAGAATACAGTAAAAATCTGTAAATTAAATTACAGTACGACTACTGTAAAATTTACAGTAACTGGCTGGCAACCCTGCTGCCAGTATTTTACTGTAAAATTTACAGTAATTTTTTAACAGTGTACAATTGTGTTTAAAGTTTTTCTACAAGTAATATAATTATGAAAAACGTCCCTATGTTACAAATGTAACCCTAGTTCCTTGAAGGAATGAGACATTGCGTCGATCGCTTTTGGGGAATGCCTTTGGCAAGAGCAACTCTGAATATCGTGTGCAGTCAGTCCAATGGAAGAGTGTGACATCACAGCCGGGGTGAAGTAGCGACCAGGAAGGACGTTCCTCTTCAGGAACTCGAGCACTTTTGGGGAACGATGTGCCAACGCTGCCAGACTACCAAACCCTTGCCTAGTGTGTATCCGAAGAGCACAGCTGAGGCAAGAGGACAGAAGAGCCAGGAGCGGCTCGCATATCAAGATTGTAAAATCTGGCAAATGTAGAGGCGTGGACCATCCCACAGCGTTGCAGATGTCCAAGATGGACACGCCTGCTAGAAAGGCCTTAGAGGCGGCCATACTCCGAGTAGAGTGAGCCTTGGCTCCCAAAGGAAGGGGAAGACCAGAGGACTCATAGGAGACGTTGATAGCCTCGACTATCCAACGACTAAGGGTCTGCTTAGAGGCATAGGAACCCTTTTTAGGAGGACCGTAGCGAACAAACAATTGCTCGCACTGGACACATACAGTTTAGCTTCTGCTAGTCTCGCTCCCGAAAGGAAGGAGGACAGAAGGCCTGCAGTACGATTGTGGCTGTGGTGTAACAGAGGGAACTTTAGGAACATAACCCGCTTGAGGATATAAGAATGCTTTGGCCATACCAGGGGCAAAGTCTAGGCAGTTAGGGGTCACCGAGGGGGCCTGAAGGTCTCCAACTCTCTTTAGAGACATAATCGCCAGTAACAGGGCAGTCTTAAGGGTCAGATGTCTATCTGAAATATCTTGAATTGGCTCGAATGGAGTTTTGCAGAGAGCCTCTGATACCACAACCAAGTCCCACGGGGGAATACGGGACCGTACTGGAGGTCTCAGAGGAAACGTGTAATTACATTTATAATATTTATTTTAAATAATTCGAGAGATCCTCCGTTGGACCTCTGGTTGAGAACCACTGCACTAGACATTTTAAAGTGTGTCTCAAGTTTGCGTTGAGTGCTTTTTTGTATTGCAGGTGTGTTTTATGGGCAGAAGTCTTGTGGGGAAATCTCTCATCCATGCCTTGTTCTCTCTTGCACCAGAGGTAGATGTGCGGGGCTCTAAAACTCCGGTGAGTCCAGGCACGTGCACACATAGACATCAAAGGGGGCTTGAGCACCTGCCCTTTTTATTCCTGGAGAGAAAGTGCCCTTTTTTCTGGGGTGTTTTTTTATTTTATTTTTTAAATAATATATATTCCTGTTTGCGCACAGCTTCCCTGTCAAACAAATATATTTATTGAAGAATAGTATATCTAAATATCAGGTCAGGAGTTCTCAAGCGCTCATTGAGAACCGTTTCTGTCAGACGCGTCTGATTCGTCGAGAACCGAGGAGCTGATGATAATGCGCATGTGTGATTCAGTGTGAAGCAGACTGACTCACAGCTCGTCTGAACCGAACTGATTCTTTTGGTGATTGATTCTGAACTGATTCTGTGCTTATGTTATAAGCGCGTGTAAACTGAAGGCTTGAATTAAGGGCAGTCATCGCTAATGACATTACATCGAGCGCAAAAGAACCGGTGAACCGTTTTTTTTTTTTTTTTCAAATGGTTTATTTGATCGAATTGTCCGAAAGAACCGGTTCACTTGAGCACCTGCTCCTTTGCCCCAAAAGTGCCCTTTTGTCAAAGCAAAATTTCCTCGAATTTTTTTTTGTAATAACATACCCTTTTGTGAATGCCTGCCAGCGCCCAATCATAATATTATTACAATTTATTAATAATAATTTAGTCGTAAATAAATGACCAATATGATGACCTTTCACCTGACCGGGAAAATTCTTCAGGCCGCACGTATGGAGCCAGAAGAGTCTCAATAAAGATAAATGCACACACTACAGTCACATATGCACACACAGGATTCATAGATGCACACACATGATTCATAAATACACACACAAGATGCACAAATGCGCACAAAATTCACAAATGCACACACAAAATTTAAAAAGCACAGAAGATTCACAAATGCATACAAAATTCAGAAATGCACACAAAATTCAGAAATACACACACAATTCAGAAATGCAAACAACATTTACAAATGCACTCAAGATTCACAAATGCACAGGACAAGATTCACAAATGTATTTCTGATGCACACACACATATATCTTGATTCACAAACTGCTTGCGGTCTGTGAACTTCACTGCATTTGTGTGTGAATTTTGAGACTCCCTTGACTTGGTTAGACACACAAATGCCTTTTTTTAAACAGGGAATGATCAGCAACCAATCAGATATCTCCCTTCTTTTAGCCAATCACAAGAATGCACCCCATGTGGGGGGATTGTTTACTTATAAGCCAATCACATGAACGTGTTCACACAGCAATTGTATTAAATTGTATGAAAATACAGATGTTTAGATTACAATTCAGGTTTATTTTTTATTATTTTTTACTAAATATAAATTTAAAAATGTCTCAATACATATAGCCCAGTGACTGCAGAAAAAAAGTTAACCATGGATTCATAAATTTGCAATAGGCAATTATTTCATTTTATTGAAATATTTTAATGAAAGTAAAAAATAAAAAAAAATGTTTAAACCTTTATGAATATTTAAATATATCTAAATATTCTTTTGGATGCAATATAGAAGTCACTTTAATTATAATATTCAGTCCCTACATGAAGAGAGAGTCAGTGGTCCGCTGCGAGAGGAAAGTGGCTCTCTGGCTGCGAAAAGTGGGTCTCCGGCTGTCGTTCGCTTCGGAAAGTGAGTTGATCGCTGCGTGAGGAAAGTGAATCGTTCGCTCAACTTCGCTGCTTGAGGAAAGTGAATCGTTCGCTGAGGAAAGTGAGTCGCTCGCTGGGTGAGGAAAGTGAGTCGTTCGCTGCGTGACTCGTGAGGAAAGTGAGTCGTTCGCTGCGTGAGGAAAGTGAGTCGTTCGCTGAGGAAAGTGAGTCGCTCGCTGGGTGAGGAAAGTGAGTCGTTCGCTGCGTGACTCGTGAGGAAAGTGAGTCGCTCGCTGCGTGAGGAAAGTGAGTCGTTCGCTGGGTGAGGAAAGTGAGTCGTTCGCTGCGTGACTCGTGAGGAAAGTGAGTCGCTCGCTGGGTGAGGAAAGTGAGTCGCTCGCTGGGTGAGGAAAGTGAGTCGCTCGCTGGGTGAGGAAAGTGAGTCGCTCGCTGGGTGAGGAAAGTGAGTCGCTCGCTGGGTGAGGAAAGTGAGTCGTTCGCTGGGTGAGGAAAGTGAGTCGCTCGCTGGGTGAGGAAAGTGAGTCGTTCGCTGCGTGACTCGTGAGGAAAGTGAGTCGCTCGCTGGGTGAGGAAAGTGAGTCGCTCGCTGGGTGAGGAAAGTGAGTCGTTCGCTGGGTGAGGAAAGTGAGTCGTTCGCTGGGTGAGGAAAGTGAGTCGTTCGCTGCGTGACTCGTGAGGAAAGTGAGTCGCTCGCTGGGTGAGGAAAGTGAGTCGCTCGCTGGGTGAGGAAAGTGAGTCGCTCGCTGGGTGAGGAAAGTGAGTCGCTCGCTGGGTGAGGAAAGTGAGTCGCTCGCTGGGTGAGGAAAGTGAGTCGTTCGCTGGGTGAGGAAAGTGAGTCGCTCGCTGGGTGAGGAAAGTGAGTCGCTCGCTGGGTGAGGATAGTGAGTCGCTCGCTGGGTGAGGAAAGTGAGTCGCTCGCTGGGTGAGGAAAGTGAGTCGTTCGCTGCGTGAGGAAAGTGAGTCGTTCGCTGAGGAAAGTGAGTCGCTCGCTGGGTGAGGAAAGTGAGTCGTTCGCTGCGTGACTCGTGAGGAAAGTGAGTCGCTCGCTGGGTGAGGAAAGTGAGTCGCTCGCTGGGTGAGGAAAGTGAGTCGCTCGCTGGGTGAGGAAAGTGAGTCGTTCGCTGCGTGACTCGTGAGGAAAGTGAGTCGCTCGCTGGGTGAGGAAAGTGAGTCGCTCGCTGCGTGACTCGTGAGGAAAGTGAGTCGCTCGCTGGGTGAGGAAAGTGAGTCGCTCGCTGGGTGAGGAAAGTGAGTCGTTCGCTGGGTGAGGAAAGTGAGTCGCTCGCTGGGTGAGGATAGTGAGACGCTCGTTGGGTGAGGAAAGTGAGTCGCTCGCTGGGTGAGGAAAGTGAGTCGTTCGCTGCGTGACTCGTGAGGAAAGTGAGTCGTTCGCTGCGTGACTCGTGAGGAAAGTGAGTCGCTCGCTGGGTGAGGAAAGTGAGTCGCTCGCTGGGTGAGGAAAGTGAGTCGTTCGCTGGGTGAGGAAAGTGAGTCGCTCGCTGGGTGAGGATAGTGAGTCGCTCGCTGGGTGAGGAAAGTGAGTCGTTCGCTGCGTGACTCGTGAGGAAAGTGAGTCGCTCGCTGGGTGAGGAAAGTGAGTCGTTCGCTGCGTGACTCGTGAGGAAAGTGAGTCGCTCGCTGGGTGAGGAAAGTGAGTCGCTCGCTGGGTGACTCATGAGGATAGTGAGTCGTTCGCTGCGCAAAGTGGGTCGCTGGCTGTGTGAGGTAAGTGAGTCGTTCGCTGAGGAAAGTGAGTCGTTCGCTGCGTGAGGAAAGTGAGTCGTTCGCTGATTGGCTTATAAGTAAACAATCCCCCACGTGGGGTGCATTCTTGTGATTGGCTAAAACAAGGGAGATATCTGATTGGTTGCAGATCATTCCCTGTTTAAAAAAAGGCATTTGTGTGTGGAGCCAAGTCAAGGGAGTCTCAAAATTCACACACAAATGCAGTGAAGTTCACAGACCGCAAGCAGTTTGTAAATCAAGATATATGTGTGTGTGCATCAGAAATACATTTCTGAATCTTGTCCTGTGCATTTGTGAATCTTGAGTGCATTTGTAAATGTTGTTTGCATTTCTAAATTGTGTGTGTATTTCTGAATTTTGTGTGCATTTCTGAATTTTGTATGCATTTGTAAATCTTCTGTGCTTTTTAAATTTTGTGTGTGCATTTGTGAATTTTGTGTGCATTTGTGTATCCTGCGTGTGTATTTATGAATTATGTGTGTGCATGTATGAATCCTATGTGTGCATATGTGACTGTAGTGTGTGCATTTATCTTTATTGAGACTCTTCTGGCTCCATAGCACGCGCATTTTTAATTGTATTTTCAGAACCGTGGCAGCTGGTAAGTGGTGTTTCATTCTCAGCTAAGTGAATTTGATGTTTATTTACTTATTATTATTTTACAAGAACGATATGATGTGAGAACATGCAGATAAGTTGCTGTGTGTAGCCTGTAGTAGTAACACTAGCGTGCTGTTTGAGGGAGAAAGGTTTCACAGGCATCGAGGGGTCTGGTCTTTTTTATGTTATTTGACTAAACTTTTATTATATTACAGTACTTATTTATTTTTTTAACACGTTGAGTGCCTTAAAAATAATTATCAAAACACTGGTAAGGATTATTAAGATTTTCTCATTCTCTGAATTATCATTATAAAAATTCAGGAATTAATTATATAATTATATTTTAAATGTGACGCAAATATATATATATATTTTTTTCTACAATAGCAACAGTGTTTACAACAGCAAGACCACTTTAGCCTTTAAACTCAATAATATATCTCTAGAAATAAATGTAAAAATATCAATGTCAATAAAAAAATGCATGATATACCTGACATCAAAGTGCAGTGTGAAGGATATGAATAACAAATGTAGCCTGTCATTTGTTTACGTTGCAAAGGTGTTCAATTGTAGACAATAACAACTACAACAGTAATAATAATATTAATCACTATATTCCAGTGGATCAGTTTTTTATGTTTAGTATCAATATTTAAGGTGGACTTATTGATTAGGTGCAAGAGTAGTAGTGATGGTTAAAATAATAGATTCATGCTGAAACAGAGAAG
Organism: Carassius auratus; assembly: GCF_003368295.1. Classification (NCBI taxonomy): domain Eukaryota; kingdom Metazoa; phylum Chordata; class Actinopteri; order Cypriniformes; family Cyprinidae; genus Carassius; species Carassius auratus. The sequence continues at coordinate 21,909,404 of NC_039251.1, forward strand.
AAAAAGCCATCAGGTTGGGACAATTTAAGACATTTCAGTTTATAATCCCAGAGCTGTTATTATTTTAAACTTAAAATTGTCTTCTCTATTGTTTCTTTGCTTCAAAGCATTTGCTGCTGTATCAATACATAACCATCCATATCAATACGTGAATCCGCAAGGAATGCATCACAATATATAGCTGTATTGATATTTTGAACAGCGCCATTTAAAACCTTGTTCCATGTGCCCCGTTTATACTTTGAGCACCTGCCCCTCCAAAGGTCTGTGCACGGCCCTGGGTGAGTCTGTATGTCATGGATGTTCTCTGCCGTTCAGTCCTCCATGCTCAGAAATGACTTACTCCCTTACAAAAGGAAAATATATTTACCAATATATTTCTTAAAATATATTGTGATATATTGTAATATATCATTTTCCCTTTTTATTTTCTAATATTTAATATATTTGAATACATTTAATAATATATTGATGATACATATATTATATAATATATTGCAAAATATACAAATGATTGCCGCTTTTAATATATTGCAATATATTGGAAAAATATAAATATATATAAGAATATATGCCTATATATTACATGATATTTTCCAATATATTGCAATATATTTTTGTTTCATAAGGGCTCTCAGCCTCATTTATGTGTCCTGGAGGACGTTCTTGCTGGTGGATGGAGGTGCAGGTCTGCAGAAGGAAGATTTAGTTGCTGTGAAGATGTGTGAGGAGTTCAATTCACCTTAGCTGGTGAGTTTGTCTCTTATGCTCTTACTGTGACTGTTCAACAGAGGTCGATAGAGTACTATACAGTATGCTGTTATCAACATCTCTGCTAGATCAGTGGTTTGCAATCAGAAGGCCTCAAATAAAAGGCATCAAAATAAGCTAAAACACTTCTTCTTCTTCTTATTCACCTCCTCAACAGTTCTTGTTTTATTTAAGAACCAGGGTTAACACTGTGTAGAAAACCTAGATTTTTGAGGTAACCTGGCTAAAGTGTGATTAGACATAGATTAGACCTAGAATAGTAATTAATTGTTATTTAATTAAATCTTATGACTTTGTGAATTTAAATTTTTACAATTTTACGTTTAGTTTAAGATAGTTAATATATATATATTTATTTGTAGGAAATAACAGCAAAAAAAAAAAAAAAAAAAAAAAACACCACAACAACAAGCGTGATCCAAAACACATTGATTTCAATTCCATTCAAAGTCAGATTTTTTTAAATACAAAAATTCACTGTGTACTTTTGACAGTGAGCGCAAGAGAAAGTATCTTGACAATGTGTTTCGAGGCCTCTGGTTTTAATACGGCAACAGATGTAGTCACTGACTGAAATAAAAATAATAATAATTTCTTGTAAAATACCTATGAGGAGAGTCAGTCCTAATGAAGGAGTTTTAAAGAAATCTGAATTTATTACAGTGTGAACAAAACCAAAATTACTTTTTCATTGTCTTTTCATTGGAAACAATGCATTTGATAGATAGATATATACAGTAGATAGATTCTATTTTGGTCTCATCCATCCACAAAACATTTCTCCAGTATTCCTCTGGCTTGTCCACATGGTCAAACTACAAATGGGCAGCAATGTCTTTTTGGAGAGCATTGGCTTTCTTCTTGCGACTCTGCCATGGAAACACCATGGTGGTTCAGTGTTCTCCCGACGATGGGCTCATAATCATTAACCTTTAATTAACCTTTAGTTGCTTAGAAGTTAACCTGCAGTCTTTTGAAACCTAGTGGACTTTTACATGTCCTGCTTTTAGAGTGTTCTTTGCTGGTCAGTCAATCATGGGGAGGTTAACAGCCTTGAATCTCCTCCATTTGTACACACTCTGTCTTAACGTGGATTGGTGGAGTCCAATCTCTTTAGAGATGACTTTGTAACCTTTTCTAGCCCGATGAACAACAGCAACTCTTTTCTGTATGATGATAACACTTCTTCAACATGAATCATGATCAGACTTTGAGAGATCCCTGCACTGATACCCTCATCTCACTGATTAAAAACACCTCTGAACAGATGGATTCTAATTTCACCTTCAAATTGACAGCTAAGAGATTCACATATTTTTGCCGCTCACAGATATGTAATATTGGATTCCTGAATAAATAAATGACAAAGGGTATATTTTCATCTCATCTATATTTGGATTATATTTATGCAGAAATATAGACAATTCTAAAGGGTTCACAAACAAGCAAGCAGCACTGTATATATACATATATATTGATTACAGTGTGAACAAAGCCAAAAGTACTTGTTTCAAAGATTTCTCCCTCTTTGTGTTCCCAAATGAGTTTATTGTCTTTTATAACCTTTGTTTTCTCTCTGTCATGTTTTAGCTGGTGTTAACTAAAATAGACAAAACCCGATTGGGTACTTTATTGGCTCTTGCTCTACAGCTTCAGGACTTTATTAAAGATCAAACCAGCACACATTTCCCACAGCCATTTCTAGTAAAGTGAGATGTGCAGACACACACTCTCTTTTGTAATAAGATTAAGAAATGTTTACTGAGTAATAGCTGCTGAAAGTGACACTGCCGTGGGTGTCTGCATTTCGGCCTCATCAGCCATTTCATGGATTGTTACAAAATTACGGCGTCACTGGAATGTAATAAGATATTCCACATGCCATATTTCTGATGTGCATATGAGCGGTGATGAGTTTATAATGCACACTCATCCTTCGTCACTTCTTTAAGTTTTATGTGAGTGTGCAGCTGAGGTACTCTTGATCATCACCAGCAATAAGATAAATCCTGTTAGACAGATATATCAGTGCATCTGGCCTGGAATTTTATAAAAACGAGAAAGGTTCTCTCTTTTAATGTGATCAGATGGTTATCAGCTTGCTGATAAGATAAGGTTAGGAGTTCTGGAAACAGTTGCATTTGCTTTGTGTGTCAATACAGGAAGTCACTTTTTTACAGATAAGGTGATAAGTAGCATACATTATAACATATAGACACATAGCTTGTTTTCTCTCTCTCTCCTTCTTTTTACTTGCAGTTCAGTCCAGTTCTCTGGGATGTATCGGCTCAGGTGTTTTGTAGCACATTTAACAGGCAATCTACAGTTTAACGCTAAACAGTCGTGAGTGTGCCTAAATCCCAGTGAATGGGTAAAACCCAGTGAATGGATAACAAAAAGATTTCTTGAATTTGATCTCTCCCTTGTTTGTTGTAAACCTGGTGTGTTATGGTCTATGTTATACACTTTCTGGACATTACTCTTCCTAGATTAATTGTGGTAAGGGGTGGGGGGTGCCATTTCACCCAAGGTTTAACATTTTTATTGCATAGAAGGTCATTATCATTGATTAAAGCATATCACAGCTGGTTTTTCAATTGCTGCTTATACACTAAAATCCATTAAATTTGCCAAGTATTCTACATACATATTCAGGAAGTGTTTATTATTGTTATTCATATTATTGTTATTATTATTCATATTATTTATTTTCAAATAATGGGATTTTTAATACATTTTTTCCCTTTAGAAATCAAAGTTGAAAATGTTTAGAATTTTCATTATCTTAAAAGATTAAGAGATTATTCATCTCTTATTGTAATAACTGCTTGGTATTTAAGGTAAGGTTGAAGGTTGCAAGGTTGAATACCAATCAGACCTTTTTTAAAGTTACAATTGGGACATAGAATTAAGCAATTAAAAGGGACCTTCAGCTGAAAGAGCCTTAAACAAGCTAATGTTTTTATGTTTTTATTTTTTACATACCCTGTTAGAGCAGTACGTACCAATTCCATCAATGTACTTTGCACCTAAGTGTGCTTACAGATGTTATACTGTTTATGTAGTTATTTTTATTTAATGCTGTGACCAAAGGTACAGGTATACTGTATGTGTGTGTGCATTTTTGTATTGAAAGAAAAGTGAGTGAGGTATCATGCATTCCTATCGTCTCCTATATCTATAAAGGGTCCTTTAAAAAGAATCATACAGTTTATGACTTTTTTTTTTTCATATGACGCACATACAGTTTTGGGTCAGGTAGGCATCCTGTCTTCTCCACTTAGACAAAGTGGGTGTGGTGATGGTACAGGGCCATACCTGGAGAAAAACAATAAAATTTAAGTGCCACAGTGTTATAAAATGGCAGGATGGTGCAATTGCATTTATTGTGTCTAAACTTAACCACAATTGGTTTCGCCAATTGGTTTCAACATTTTTTTCTCTCTTTCTTTTATGTGTTGGTATTTGGACACTGACCCCATAAAACATTTGCAGCAAGTTAATTATTTTTCAACACTTTTTTTTTTTTTTTTTCTCTGAATTTTATAGACCACAGACATATATTAAAGCTCTTAGAGACAGGTAAAAGTTCACTTTTTGTGACCCTGGATTGCAGGAAAGAGGGAACTGAAGGGGAAAAGAAGGTGTTTCAGAAAATGTATAGAAACAATCTGTAATCTTAGCTCATTTTCTCAAAGAAGAAACCTTTCGATTGGAATCTATAACCATCTTCCCTACAGGATCCTACTTTTATATCATCACCACTTCATTTAAAATCACTTTTGTCAACATGTGCGAGCAACCAGAACCCGTCTGCCCCGTAAATGCCACCATCTGCACGGGCACGTCCTGTCTGGTGCCCTATGATCCGTTCAATGACATCCTCAACTTGGTGATGAGCACCACGCTTACCATCATGCTGGCTTTGGTCATGTTTTCAATGGGTTGCACTGTTGAAGCAAGAAAGCTCTGGAAGCACATCCGCAGGCCCTGGGGTATTATCATTGGTTTCCTGTGCCAGTTTGGCATCATGCCTTTCACAGCCTTTGCGCTTTCTATGATTTTTGACGTGCTTCCAGTCCAAGCTATAGTTATCATAGTCATGGGCTGTTGCCCTGGAGGTTCCAGCTCCAATGTGTTCTGCTACTGGCTTGATGGAGACATGGACCTAAGGTAAGACTATCAATCTGTTCACTTTTTGATATCATTATGTTTCTTGTAACACTGAAGGCTTTCTAGATTTTGTAAACACCAGCTCTTTGGTTTTAAATAAATGTAAAAGTATCTTTTGTAGATTTACTTAATAGTTTGCATAAAACGTCTACTAGGCTGAACTAGATTGTTTGATATTTTATCTGCTTAGTAAATTATATTTATAGATGGAACTTGTTTCTAAAATTATGTAGAATTTCAAAATCATTTTCAGGTTCTTTATTTTGTAATATTTTTGTGTTAAGTATTTTAGTATAATAGTAAGTAAAATAATACAGAAGTTGTAATTTATAGTATATCTGAGAAAGTTTTAAAATACTTTGTTTTCCTTTTGCATAACTAGACCCAAATTATTTCAACAGCACTTGCAAATTGATTAGATTTATCTTAATCCATTTATGCATTTTTATAAAGACAGAATGAGAATTTTTAGAGCACAACTAAATGCTGATTTCTGCCACCTATAGCATCAGCATGACAGCATGTTCTTCAATTCTGGCTCTGGGAATGATGCCTCTTTGTCTGTTCATCTACACCACAGTCTGGACTTCAGGCGATGCTATCCAGATCCCTTACAACAGCATCGGTAAACCAGCCTCAAATTACCTGTTCTCATGATTTTACGTCTTATGTATATATTAAGTCTTAAGTCTTATGTTGCTGATGATTTTTACAGGAATCACACTAGTGTCTTTACTTGTGCCTGTCTGTATTGGGATGTACACAAAACACAGGTGGCCCAAAGCAGCCAAAAAGATCCTCAAGGTAAGTTTTTTTTTGTGTGTTTGCGTGTTTAATATTGTAAACTCTTATGCATTCAATGTAGCTTCACGTGTGCTTTGTTTTGTATTTATAGGTGGGATCTGTGGTAGGAATCCTCTTAATCGTCATCATTGCAGTCATAGGTGGTGTTTTGTATCAGTCCTCATGGACTATTGCTCCTTCACTTTGGATCATCGGTACCATTTATCCAGTTATTGGCTTTAGTTTGGGCTTTCTCCTGGCACGCTTTGTGGGACAACCTTGGAACAGGTCATAATCTGTCAATTTTGTCATTCCACAAGGCATTAGATGGTTTGTTGGAACAGTTAGAGAACATCCTGTAAGGGATCAATAAATCTGGCAAAAAGTATTTAGAAAAACACTTTGTGATGGTTTATTTCTCACGAATGTGTTGCAGGTGCCGCACCATCGCTTTAGAAACAGGCATGCAGAACTCCCAGCTGGCCAGTACTATTACCCAGCTGTCCTTCAGTCCTGCGGAGCTTGAGCTCATGTTCGCTTTCCCCTTAATCTACAGTATCTTCCAACTGGTTGTAGCTGGGATTGCGATAGGACGTAAGAAGAAACTCTTGTTCACTCTGCATTTACTCACTGGGAATATGATTATTTGTTTTGGAAATCATATCATTCATTTTACTTTAAATCATGATGTCCCTTTATGTATTTGCAGTTTATCACTCAATGAAGCGCTGTAGGCGAGGGACATCGGAAGAGGAGGATGGGGAAGGCGCACGGAGCACAGTTGAGGATCAGGATAAGGAGAATTACACCTTGGAGAATGGTGGCTTCAACTGTGATGAGAATAGCAACACTGAGAATAAGGACAAAGGTACAAAGTTGTGAGCAAAGCTTTATTCTGCTAGCCTGTTTGACCAGAGCGGTCAGCACCGACCTTCTAGGGCAAGGAACTTTGAATATGCTATTCAAGCTCAACCAGAGTATGGATAAACTCAACCCGTCAAGACAAGTGGATGCACTTTCCCACATTATATAAAAATATTTCAAACAAGTTTTTTACGATGCGTATGCTGACAGGTTTACTAACGCAACACTGTATTTTGTCTGAGTATTATGTGTTATGTTTTTTCTTTGGTCTGCAAATTTCAGTTCAAATACCTTAGTTTCAGCATATTTACTGAAATACGCTGAGTCTTTTCAAATGTCCTAAAAATGCTAGTAATTCTAACACCAATGTAATAAAAGTGAAATATTTAATAATTTAAGGAAACATATATTACATATGTCTAGTAGGTGGAATGTAAGCTAATTTATTTAAATGTTTTTTTTGTATACAGATCATTGTAATGGACTTCTAATGTTTTTCTTTTTAAAATGTGTATAATACAGAAAATGTATACTGAAATTGTAAACTTTTAACCATATTTGAGCAATGGTACTTTTCTACATAAATGGGGATCAAAACAGTAGGGATTTCTATGGGTTTTTTTTATGTTCCTACTTTCTAGTCTGGGGGCAGGAAAGAAGTGTAACAAAGTTGTGGGGAGAGAGTGCGAGAACTCCCCTGGTCAAGCACAAATTATTTCAAATTAAGCTTTAAATTACATTGCTTACAAGCTCTCAAAACTGTCAAACTGGCATTTCATGCAGTGCGTTTCCCTTTTTTATTTTGTTGGTTATATTTATATGCAAAACACCATAAATAAAAAAAATGAATATTCAAAAAGTGTTGTCAGATCTTGATCCTAGCATTTTTTAAATGTCATGATTTGTATTTTTTTTTTTTACTACACCAGAAGCTGATTATGTTGGGCATGTGTTATACCCTCCATAAAGGGGAATTCTTATGAGATTGCTCTTAAATCAGCTAAGGTTTCATTAGCCTTCGTCCAATAAATATTACAAATTGTTGGAATTTGATAAAATTATGTTAAATAATAATCAGCTCAGAATGGCTAAATGTTCTTTCAGAACTTTAACCTAAAAGAGAATTCTGTCATCATTTGCTCACATCCATGTTGTTCCAAAATAGTATGACTTTTGTGCTTCTGTGGAACACAAAAGAAGATATTTTGATGAATAATGTTGCCTATTGATTTCCATTGTGTCATTTTAATATCGATATAAGACAAGACATTGAATAACAAATGATGATTCAGCTTTCCTTTAAGCCCTCATACATTAATCACACATTAATATAATTTGCAAACAGAAACCTAAGAGTCTACTCAGAGTTAGTAGATATGTAGTTGCAAAAGTTGACTATGAAAATAAAGTGTAACCGAACATTTGTGTTTATATGTAGTAAAACTCAAATTCGAGTGATTTTCAAACTATTCATAAACTTCCTTTTGACTTGTTTTATTCTTTGTTTATTTCTTTGGATTTTCACATTTCATTGTCAATCATCTGTTTTTTTGTCAATCCAAAATTTAAAAACTTTTTTTCTATAAAATTACAATGTACACCATTTTATTTAAATGTATCTTACTACAGTGATGTGGTCAATTTTTGTGCCCAGGTTTGTCAAAAAAAAAAAAAAAAAAAAAAGCATGCATTCAACCAAGGCTATGAACCACTTAAAATCCTAACGATGAAAAAATATCATCAATATCATCGTTTAGCACATTAGGTTTCTGCAAGGCAGTTTGTGAGTCCATTTTTTCCTCAGCTCCAGGTACCTTATTGTGTCCTGATACCTCTTCTTTTGAAGTCTGCTGCAGTGGCCTGGGTTTCAATGAAACAAACAAGCCTTTAACTGGTCTAGAACACTTCCTGGACAACGTAAATCTACGTCTGGCAGTTCTGTAGCGTGCCATGAAGCTTCCATGATGCCTCCAAGTTCTCCAAAGTGCAATGAAGGAACTGGAATGTTTTTGTGGCAAGGTGTTTTGAAGCAGCAATGCCTTTTGAACTTTTAACTTAAACCTCTTCAATCTCTTCTCCAACCTGAGTTTAAAAACATATATATGATTAGATATGATATACACTGTAATATACACCCCTGCTGAAATAATTGATATTTTGACTAAGAAACACAAATTGAATTTAAGAGTATCTTTTTGTACCTGACACCTTCAGCTTCCAGACTTTCCATTCTCAGACATCTCAGGTGCAAGAAGGCCAGGTGCTTACGTTTTTGGATGAACTTACAGCTCCGGCACCAGTGCATCATTTCCTTCAGATGGGCAGCCATATTTCTGAAAGAAGACACCTTCTTCAGTGACTTCAAGAACTTCCTCTTTTGAAAGACTGCAGCTTGACTTGAGATGTCCGTTTTCATCTCTGTCTCCAGAGACAACTTTGGGAAGAATGTATCCAAATTAACCAGTGATTGCATTTCTATAATAATGCAGCATATTATCTTTTTCTCAAAAATGTACTTCAGTTTGATTTGTACAGAAGCCCATTTCCACCACAAAATAAAACTAAGAAACATGCTTTTCTAAGTCAATAAATATGAGATGTAAAGTCAAATTTTGATGAACAATGACTTTTAAAGTACAAATTATGTAAAAGAAAAATCAGTTAACAAACCAAAATGTCATACTAAATTGAAATTATGAGATTTAAAAATAAAAAAATCTAAATTTTGACAATTTTAATTTATCTCATATGTCATACTTTCAACTTTTTATGCCATAATTCATACTTTTAAGGATTTAAGTTACCAAAGTGTGTGTGTGTGTGTGTGTTTCCTTACGTGGTGTAAATGGGCTTCCAGAGATCTCAGAAATGGTAACACCCAGGAATAGTCAATGACATAATACAAATCAAGATTAAATACCTGTTTGGTGGATTTACAAGATTGTTGAAGCACAGCCTTAATGTTCAGTCCACAGGATGAGATATCTGGAGAATTACAAGCAAGTATGATCACATAACATTAACATATAATGTATGCATATAAAAGCAAAGCAGTATAAATTACACAAGAACATAACTGGTAAAAATATATATATATAATAATAACCTGGCCGTCGCTGTAAAACTGCTGCCCCCAGGTCCAGACTAGAACCTTCATCATAACCAGCAGCTATTATTGGCATCATCTCTCTCTCCTCTTCTTCATTACCCTCTTCATGCCCTTTACCCTCAAACAACCTGGAAAGGAGAGAAAAGCTGGACTTTTGTTTCCCTTTTTTGGCCCTTAAAGTGTCTTTGGTGCCTTCTCCCAACAGTAGATCTGGGTATGAGAGGCAGAGGAAGTCTTTCAGCTCCCCAGGAAGGGTGAAGTCAGTCAGGTAAGCCATGGGCTGAGACTGAGACACCTTCTGGAGGAGGTGAGTGGTTCTTCTGTACACTGGGATGAGGGCTCTCAAAATACCTCTGAAGAACACCCTAAAAAATTACAAAATGTAAAAAATAAAATAAAAATAAATAAATATTATATATATATATATATATATATATATATATATATATATATATATATATATATATATATATATATCAACCTATTTCAGAATTATATTTGTTGTACATTATTCAATTTTGTTTTGAAAGCCATCCGTAAACAAGCAAGTAAATGTTATATATTGGTACACGTTTACTTAATGGAGACATTGCATGGACATCTATTGTTTTTTTATATATAGCTAGTTATAAATACTATTACCAAACCCTAACAGTACATTCACATTAGAGGAGATTTTCTGGGTAAAAAGGGCCCAATGTCTATGGTAATGCTGCTCCATCCCTACAGTTTCCCAACTTAACATGTTCAGGAAATAACTCTATGGTAGTTCAGCGATGATATGGAAAAGCATACTGGGACACAGACTCACCAGAGACGACTAAGCATGCTGGTTATCACCACATTCAGCACAACGAACTCGCTTAGCAGCAGATGCCGCCGTGTCAGCCTAACTGGGGTGTGAAGGATCATTGCCATGCACAGTTAATATAAGAATTTTCGAACAAAAAAAGTGGTTGTGAAGGTGAACATTTAGGATACGTGAAAGCTTGGGTGCAGCGCTCCAGCGTTCGGGCTAAAAGACTGGAGGCTCCTAGTAGTTTGAGACAGAGCCACTCCAACATGGGCTGACTGGGAACGTCACACTCCCCAACCTCTGCTCCAGTGTCCCTACACAGAGAAACACACATTCTCAAAACCATGATATGGGAAAAAAATGTGTAATTTGTTTAACCTACACCTTACCTCTGAAATTTGTCTGGACACAGTTCCTTCAGATCCTCCACAGCTGCTTGCAACTTCATCTCTTTCAAGCGGTGTATGCATTGTTCAACCTGAAAATTATGCAAATATGAGATCATACATAGCAAATAATCTAATTAAGGATTTTTATCACGGTCTTGGCGTAATTACACAATACTAAATATTATATGCATGCATACGATATGTATATTGAAGTACTTTGTTCCCACCTGTTTTAATGCTCTGAATGGCTTGTGTTGTCTAAAGCCGTTGTTCAAAACATAAAGAAGTTCGTAAAGAACACGGATTTCTGTCTGTAGGACTTCACTACATAACAGGGTCAAAACTTTCTCACAGTCAGTCAGCAGACGTTCAATCAAGAGATCTAGACAGAGAAACATCATTACAATGTAGCCTACATAAGTGTACGTATATGTCTAGCCATAAAGTTCAGTCGTTTTATACAGCACGTATATATACATAACAAACAAACACGTACAATTACTTTAAAAAGTAAAAACAATGCACTTAAGTAATAAGAAAGAAGTAATGTAGACTACAATAACACCAGTAAACAAGTATTGTATTGGACAACGCCACTATCAGAAGAGATACTCCATTTATAATAGACTATCAATTAATAGTTTTATTTAGTTATATTTGACTTCACAGTGAAGTCAAATCCTTTATCGCTGCTAACAAATTGTATCGCTTGTCCACCGTTTTACATGAATCTAGTTAACGTTACCGGATCCACGTGCTCAGATCAGTCACAGAAAAACACACTGCGAGTATTTCTTTACATGCTTTATATGTGCTCTTTGTAGTAGAGTGTAGAGTAAATATAACGCTACTGGTTAAAATATCAGAACATACCAGTTGAGTCAGTAAATGGGATTCGACTCAAAGAAACGGTACTTGGAAACGGGATACAAGTTTTATTCCAGGGTTCTTGCGCCATGTTTACAGCTGAATGCCGGGAGACAAAACCAGCCAATCATGCGCTTGTACATGTGATTACGTCACAGTTCCTAAAAGGTACACACACAGCATTCTTTTGCGCGGCTCAACGTAAACCAAATTTTCCACATTTTATAAATGACTTAAAATTATATGTAAATATATTGGAACAAACAGAAAAAAAGCACTGAAAACATGTAATGCTCTGAAATCCTTGAAATGTATGTAATTTTTAAATATATTTTTTTCTCACTCTCTTTTCTCTGGCAGCTAAGTTAATGTTAATTTGATCGTGAATATGTAATACCACCTCATGTTCTTGTGACATTGAATTAATAAAGCATTAAAATAATAATAATAATAATAATAATAATAATAATACATACAAATAATAATAATTAAAAAAAAAAAAAACATTATTTTACTATTGGTAATTTTTCAGTTAGGAAAAATAAGTAGTCAATTAAAAGATTTGTTCTAAACAAATTACATCATTATAGTTTCATATAACAAAAATACTTATTGAAGCAGTTAAATTTTCCCCCCCCCCTAAGTTTCAACTATTAAAACGTGGTTATACAAATCTACACATTTAAACCAAGTTTTTAGATGAAAAATAAACCACATATAATCATGTCATGTCAAACATCTTTTGCTTTTAATACAGCAGGTGGAAAAAGATTAGATATTATTTCACCTGGATTCATTTTCCACATCTCAAAAAGCTGCAATTTTACCAGGAGTGCATACTTTTTAGAACCACTGTGTAACAATTGTGTAGCTTACAAACAAATGAGTTATTTATTTTGCAAGCAAATGTTCTCTCAATATGAATAATGATATGATTATACTAGTTTATTAATAAATATCCCAAACAATACTCAATTCAAATACAATTTTAATAATAATAATACTAGTAACTTGTTCATATATATATATATATATATATATATAGAGAGAGAGAGAGAGAGAGAGAGAGAGAGAGAGAGAGAGAGAGAGAACACAGTTAATATACGGTAACTATAAACAGAGGGTAAGGGGTCAACAGATCGCCATCTTCTTTCATCCAAACAGTAATAACTACATTTATCTATTTATAAAGATGCATTTCATTTGTGTTGTAGTACCCATGCAATAATCTGTGAATTGACTTCCTCCTGTACTGATTCTTCTGTTCTGCCACATACTGTGAGTCCATGGTTTGCATCCTTTACCCAGTGAACAGCAGAAGGGTTTTTCATGACATGCATAACATTTTGTAGAAGATTCTAAAAAGCAAGCAAAGAATAAACTTTGTATTACATTAATATAAATATGAAATAACCTAATAGTTTCAATGTAATCAAGAATCTTACTCTTTACCAAAAAAAATAAAAAAAGCATTACATATATCATTTTCTTAGTCACTTCATTTCAAACCTGTACTTTCTTTCTTTGTGTGTGGAAAAATCTATCTATCTATCTATCTATCTATCTATCTATCTATCTATCTATCTATCTATCTATCTATCTATCTATCTATCCATCCATCCATCCATCCATCCATCCATCCATCCATCCACCCACCCTATATATAGACACACACACACACACACACACACACATATATCAGAAAGAAAGTCAAGAACTTTAAGAATTACCATTACCCAGTTTAAAGCCCAAACCGATTGCTAAAGTCTCATATGTGTTCACCTGTTGACACATGTTATCTGCAGTGCCAGAAACAAACAGCACAGAAGTTTGGGACAGTGCACGCAGGCCATGGCTCCGCTCAACATATGTTTGTGGTTTTCCTGGTACATGCAGTGGGAATGACAAACACAGAACACCTTGGACTGCATCCTTCTCTCTGTCACACACATGTTTACACACAGCAACAGCTGTACGAGCACCCATAGAGCGTCCTGGAAACAAAGTTGCATATACAGAAAGAGATAGAACAGTACTATTATATATTTATTTTTCTTTTCTTTTCTAGGAAGAACTTTGAAAAATGATTATTGTCAATCTTGTTCACTAGGGGTATTATAAAAATATATATTATATTAGTAGTGAGTATTTTTTTTATAATGGTCACTTGTTTTTATCTACATGGTCACCTGTTTATCTAGATCTACATAGAGAGAGAGACCTACCTCCCAAGAAAAGGCTGTTTGGTGCATATCTCTCATGGGTCTTTAAGTACTCCTGATGGATAGAAAATTGCAAGGATTATGTATTTAATATTGGAATCATTATTAATTAATAATAATAATAATAATAATAATAATAACATTATATAGTTTTTTGATTTATTCCAAGGAATACAGTGGTATGCGAAAGTATGGGAACCCCTTGCAGAATCTGTGAAAAATGTGAATACTTTTAACAAAATAAGAGAGATCATACAAAATGCATGCTATTTTTTTATTTATTTAGTACTATCCTGGGTAAGATATTTTACATAAAAGATATGTATATATAGTCCACAAAACAAAACAAAAAAATAGCTGAAATTATTAAATAACCCCCTTCAAAAGTTTGGGAACCCTTGGTTCTTAATACTGTGTGTGGTTACCTGGATTATACACAACTGTTTTTTTTTTTTTTTTTTTTTTTTTTTTTGTGAAGGTTGTTCACGAGTCCCTTGCTTGTTTTGAACAGTCAAACTGAGCTCTGTTCTTCAGACAAATCCTCTGTGTCCTGCAAGACTCTTCAGTTTTCCAGCATATTTGAACATATATGATTTCAGGAAGTCATGGCCTAGTGGTTGGAGACTTTGACTTCTTGCCCTAGGGTTGTGGGTTCGAATCTCGGGCTGGCAATACCACGAATGAGGTGCACTTGAGCAAGGCACCGAACCCCAACTGTTCCCTGGGCGCCCCGTGTGTGCACTTTGGATGGGTTAAATGCAGAGCACGAATTCTGAGTATGGGTCACCATACTTGGCTGTATGTCACTTCACTCACATTTTGAGATCCATCTTTTCACACTGAGGACAACCGAGGCACTCAGCACAACTATTAAAAAAGGTTCAAACATTCACTAATGCTCCAGAAGGAAACCCGATCGATTAAGACCCGGGGGTGAAAACATTAAGTACAATTTACATGTATCTTCAAATTCAAAAAGTAAAAAAAATAAAAATAAAATCATAGATCATCTGGGTAGCCACACAAGAACCAAGCGTTCCCACACTTTTGATGGGGGTTTGTGGACTAGTATATGTAAACATATTTTATGTAAAATATCTAACTCGGGACAGTACTAAATAAAATAATAATAATAATAATAATAATAATAATAATAATAATAATAATGATAGCATGCATTTTGTATGATCTCTCTTATATTGTTAAAATTATTCACATTTTCACAGATTCTGCAAGGGGTTTCCAAACTTTCACATATAAATGTATGTATTTAATATTAAAATATTATTTTTTCTACTACTACTACTACTACTACTAATAATTATGATACATTTTAGAATGTGTTTTTATAGTTTTGTTTTAGTATTAAAAACAAATACATTAATAAAATGCAGTTACAACGTAAACATTTCACTTTCATGAAGGTGCTTCTGATAATGAAAATTAGAAAATGAAGTGCTTACTACAACAGCGCTATACGCTCTGATTCTGTATTGAAGGTTCGGCGGCCTGCAGGTGAATCGCAGACACAGAATGCCTGCGCGGGCGAGAGCGTGCGCGAGGCTCTCCAGCTGTTTGGTGCGCATGTCTCCCCCCGCGCCGTGAGTCAACACCACAGCTGTGCACTGTCCCGCGCTGACGTCAGCAGGGACCGTCAACACACCGTCCAGCTCCTTCTGCTCGAACGGGATTCTCACATTCTCCTGTGATATTCATATGAATGAGATGTGTTTAAAACGAAGTTCATTAGACAATTAATGAACCAACATTGTTTTGTAAACATTCCTTATATTCCACTCCGTTCACACACACAAAAAGTGTTAATACGTTGGATATGTTCCTATAGCTAAAATACCTCTAAAAACTCCATTTAGTGATTATTAGTTGCGTGGATGAAGCAGGGTTGAAGCAAGGAGCTCTAAAATACCCGGGTTTCTCCCACGTGGACACGTGACGTGTCGATGTTCATATGATCACGTTGTTTACAGCGCCACCTGATGTAAAGGAGTGAGCAAGCGCCTCAGGTAAGATGGTTGAAAATGTTAAAACATGTCTTTATGATGAACTAAAAGCAATTTTTAAGAAATGTAAGTTTGTTTGGTTTGAAATGAAACAATAGAACACTAGTTAAAACTTTAGATAGGAACAACCAGAGCATGTTGTCACTAGTTCTCAGGGTGTTTAAGTCAATTTCTAAATAAACCTCATAAAATATTTTAACTATTAGCTACTAAATAAATAAACAAATAAATAAAAGGAAAACAAATCAAACATTCCCACTGTTAATCTAATTATTCTGTTATAATTAATTATTATGAATAACCTATTTATTCTGTTAATTATTCTTGTACAAATTTATGTACAGCAATGTATAGTAATTCTATATTAAAATTTATAAGCAAGCCCATCTCTCAAATTTCTAAATAAATATATACCAGACCAACAAGAATGTAGAAACACAAAGATTTAATACAAAAAGAGAAACATTCAGTAAAGGCGTTGCAGTCACAAGACACTTGATGCACCAAGTCTGTGGTCTCGGAAACTTCTTTTTCTCTAAATCCATTTAACTTGAATGGCTGCTGTTACATAACACAACATGTGGTCTCTCACAGCTCATCTCTGACCTATGCAAAAAACAAAACAAACAATTAGAAATGTTTGATCTGATCCAGCGCAAATGCATTGTGGACTAAAAGAATTCATATAAACATTTTATCAGAGTAATCTGCTGATCAATCCATGTCATAAAAAGTGTATTGCCCTCATAAACCCAGTTTGTGTGCTTCATGTAATGACAATAAATCCATCAGATACTTAATTAAATGTATTGTACAGTATGATGGTAACATTTTCACTGTTGTTCCTTAACAATAAAATGTTTTATTCAGCTAAAAATTCAAAGCTGAACAAAAGTCTTTATAAATTGAAATCTTTGTATGGACAACAAAAATCTTATTTGTATAATGCGAGTTTGGTTAGGATATTTTATTTTAATGGAATGTAGAAATATTGTACTATTATTATACACTGATGACTATTATTATACTCAGTATGGCCAGTACAATCTCTGTTATTGTGTAAAATAGGTTAAATGAATACAAATTAATATATACCCATTATCAGTTAATACCAAGAACACATAAGCTACCTTTTTTCTTGCACAATAACATGGAAAAAGTTCGTCCTTTGGCTGTTCCACCAGCTCCATACCATCTCGAACCTTGGGCTCAGTGACCTGCAGTTCAGCGTACTTCTAAAAACCAAAACACAGAGCTGGATGAGTGTAGATATTTTATTTAGCATACAAAATTTGACTTGTAAAAATATAAAGAAAGATATTACATGGTATATTACATTTATTTTTAAAACATGCAAGTTGAGCTACATTTCACCATCTTCAATCTTTCCATCCAATCACACACCCTCTTATTTTCTTTGTCTTGGTGTAGCACTTTTATTTAAAACGTTTAATTAACTGCAAAATCATCACACTAAACAAGCATCTTTATCAGTCGTACGAATCACATAACATTCAAGTAGCCGCTGTGGTCTTGACCTCCAACACTTCCACACCTCAAACACACACAGGTTTATTGCTGAGAAGTGCTTTGAGGCCAGAACTTGTGTTTAAAGATTAATGTTTCCAGTCGACAGTTATGAAAAACCATAAAGTACTGGGGTTTATGAACTCAGGGGTACTTGCGCAAAGTGACTACTGTGAGCCCACAGCAAACTTGGGACCAGTGTGTGTGTGAGTGTGTATTATTTCTTTATTTTTGTTGTAATTCATCTGTAAGCATTACAAATCTGTGACACTTATAGAAATCTGTTAAATGTATTAAATGTATCCTGTTCTTTCATAAAAGTGTACTGTATGTTTGACCTCCTATATAGAAAATATATACTATTCAAACAAATATATTAAGCTATATTTAGCTACAAACCAGTATATTTAGCTTAAAAATGTTAATAAAGCTGCCAATGACAAGACCATTTTTTTTTTTTTTTTGAAGATTTCATTTCTAATTTTGAGAAGGTTTATCTATAGATTATTATCTATAATTGATCAACAAAATTGTTGATTTAGAATAAAACTTCTTCTAGTCATATTACCACAAGACAGTAAATTGACCACTGAATGTGTGTGACGTGCAGATGGCAAGACGTGCGCTATTTAACCTTTGTCTTTTGTGTCCTTGAGAAAAGCACATAAACTTGGATGAAGATGGAAGGTCAAGACAAGATAAGATAAATACGCTGATGAATTCATAAAATCAAAAAAATTGGAACAGAGGAAATTAAAAGGAGCCGTTGGGGAAAATAAGGTATTAAAAAGGTGATAAAACAAACAATCAGTAACAGTAACCGTTTCCGCTCTTCGTTGTAGTCACTGCCACAATAGAAGCACCAGAGCACTGAACTAAAGAAAGAAAAAGAAAAAAAAAATACCTGAAAGAGTTTGAAGTAGTAACAGAATATACTGTCACCCATCAGATGAGTTCGCGCAAACTGCTGACCTGCCAGAGCAATTCGCTTTGCCTATAAGATAAAAAACACAGAAAGGTGACAGGACTGTTTGTAAAGTTTACTGCTATGGTCACATTTTTAACATCAAAATCTTCTCAACAACCGCAAACCTGTTCACCTGCGTCTCACACTACCATCACAACACTGCATGCAAACCTTCTGCTTAGGGAACAGAGAATGAAAACTTCAGCATCTTCAATTCATGCAGATGCAAACTGTTCAGTGCTACGACTGGCTAATAAAAATGTATGTTTTTTAATTGTATATATATTTTTTTTTTTAATAGATTAAAATGAATATAAGTTACACAATTCAGTTCTCCTTGGATTCTGTGATCAAACTCTAATAATCCCCACAAGATTTGAGCTTACAATCATGCATCTGCCAAAATACGTAAATGTTAAAGTAATGCAGAGAGTGTGAAAGACATTCTCAGAATCATTATAATATCCAACCAATATAATGTTATGTTGTGAATCTCTTTGAGAAAAGGCCAGCAAATTCAGTACTTTTGGGATATGCTAAACATCCATTATGTTATATAAACTGTATCATTCAGGCTATTAAATAAACTATGCATTGAAAATCGGTGTCTTTTATTAAAGGAACATTCCACTTAATGGCACGCCCTTATAGTGATTTTTACCAGGGTCAAGTTATTTGCAGTACAAAATAGTTTTAAATTTTAATATGCAATATTTTGTGTTCATATGAGAACGGGAGATGTGCGTGTGTGAATGGGGATGACGTACCTCCTCATCATGGTCTCTTGCCCACTGGATCTTCTCCATTAGGTCACTGAGATCAGCTTTGTAGGGGATATAGTGCACCCATGGCTGGAGCTGCTTGTAAAAGTGCTCATAATAGATGGAGTCATGTTTGAACACCACACTGTCTCCTGCAAGCAGATAAGGCAACCTGTACGCTGCTACTGTCCCGTCAACATTTATCTGGTGCTTATACTGTTAAAAGAGAAACATACATGTCACCTCAGGTAAAAACAAACACATACAAATATAAAAAATATGTAAATTAATTGAATTGAGGATATATGCGGTGTGTACTGAAGTAGTTCTGTGAATTCCATGCACCTTGAAAAAGTCGAAAAAAGAAACATGTTTGACCAGGGGCCCGTAAAGGCTCTCATCATGCTTGAAAAAGAAGAAGTTGGTTAAGGCGGCATCAAGCATGTCAGGGTTGGTCCGCGCCAGTTTAACCAGCTCAAGACGCTCTTTCCTGCTGTCTCGACCTCTCCAGAAGGCTTTGCTGATCTTCTGTTCCCACACTGGACCCGTGTGTCCCTGAACAGACATCATGTCCAGACTCACTCTGTCACAGAACAAAAAACATCAATGGACAAATCTATATTTTAATCAGTCAGAATAAGAAAATTATAAGAAAATTGCTGAACATTTCTATGTTTCACAAAAACTATGTTAGCATAGATATTACATCTTGTTTTCATGGACAGACATTTTACCCATTATCACAATTATATCATTTGAAAAAAATAAATAATAATTCCTAAATCACAGCCCACAACTCTGCCAGCATATCATTTTTTCATTTTCTCACAATTTTCCTATAACTCGTTGTTTGACATTTTTCTACAATAAAGAGTTTTAAAATTAAGCTTTATTTATTCCCTAGTTTACATCAGATTTTAAATTCTAGATAGACCTCCCTAAAAATCAATAAAAAGTTTTATGTTGTTCCATAAAAAGTTTTATATGTTAACTGCATCTCCACGAGTCACAAGAGTTCCATTACCTGCCCATAGTCTCCAGCACAGATTCAGTCAGGTCATATGTCGGCATGACAATGTCTTGTGTATCATTGGACCCACACCATGAAAAGATCGGGCTGGGCTTTTCAGATGCTCGTCTCTTCTCCAGGGGCCAGTCCCCCAAATTAACAAAAAACTCAATGTCTGGAAGCTTGACCTGGTCAACAGCAACAACAACAACAACAACTGGACTGTTGATAGTTCAGTTATGAATTTACACTAATAAGTTATTCAAAACAACACAAAACGTGTCATTCAAAATACAATTCTAAAGTTTGGGGCTGGTACGACTTTTAATTAATCAGAAAATTATGCTAATGTATTTCTCTTATGCTCAAAAAGGCTGCAGTTATCAGATTGAAAATACAGTAAAACAGTAATACTGTTACATATTACTAATATTTCAAATAACTGATCACATGATCATTCAGAAATCAGTTTAATATACAGATTTGGTGTTCAAGAAAATATTATTACTGAATACTATATGAGAGTCTTATTCTTTGCAATACTTACCCCCTAAAAATAGTTGAACTGAACACTAACACTCAAGTTAAATTCTCCTCTTTTAATGTAAATGGCTCCAACCGTTCTATGTTGGAGTGCCATCTAATGGTAATAAAGGTAAATGACTAAGCACATATTTGAGATGTGTTTTAATAACATTATCATTACTTCTTAACATAACTTAACTAAAAGCACCCCAAAACATTTGCACTAATACTCACTTTACGTGTCAAGGACAGAAGGAAGGCATCCATGAAGATCCTGAATCCGACATGCTCTCCATGTGTTTTTATATAAACCTAGAGTAAAAAAAAAAAAAAAAAAAAAAAAGGAATACAAAAGTACATGACATTGTGAGACATTTTTTCAATATCTAATTGTTACCTTGTGCAGATAAAGGCTGCAGCAGAATGAAAAGAGTGGCATCTAAAGTGACAGATGTACACACAGAACACTTTTACCCAATCAATGGTCCACCAATCATTATAAACTGGTGTCAAAATATTATTCAGTTCTTTCTGTGCAAAACCTTGTGGGGAAAAATGTGTAGTTTATGTGTAAATCAATCAGGTTTTTGAATGAGGCATGTGTGTACCTGGTTGTTTTTAATGGTGTAGTGACACAGGCTGTGTCTCTTTCCAAAGCGCTTAAGGATCTCATGGGTATTATGGTCTGGATCCACACTGGGAAAGACAGATAAATCACTCTCTATCTGAGAGAAAGAGGCCGGGCAGTGCATGTTTTTTTCCCATAATGCACCACTGGGCTCTGGGCAGTCACATGATTCGTGATACACTGCACCTGGAAAGTGAGAAACAGGTTAGTGTCAACTTCCAGACATTGTTCATCTCTATCTGATGAAGGTGGACTTGATTATTCTCGCCTCTGAGCACATATGGTGACTTTCCCACCAGCTTGTCTTTCAAGAGAATCTGAACGTGCAGATCTGTGTAACTGGCATACATGCGGTACCGGACCAAAAAGGATCCATCGTTCCGGTCTAAAATCTGGATCCAGATTCTGGCATACGGGTCTGTTGGAGACGTAATCTTCACTTCAAATGTCTTCTCTCCAGGAGAAGTTGTGAAACTGAAGAGGAGGAAATCACAATAACAAAGGCATTATTATTTTATCCATGACAGAAGTAAACTGATGCCTTGATTTGGACACATGAAATGTGAACCTAAAGATGGGATGCGTAAACAAGACGCTTTTACCGCCTTGGGCGAAACTCAAAGAAAGACCTGTCCTGGGAAATTACCGGCCATTTGTTGTTAAAAAATAGTTTCATTTATCACAGAACACAGTGTCTGTCAGGAGACAAACATTCAGTCATAAAAGACTGACACGATACGACTAACAGACACTAATTACTACTAATTCATCCTTTAGCAGATTTATTCAAGCAATTACACACAATTGCCAAAAGCTCTTTTTTTGCATCACTTTAAGGATCAGCAGGGAAGTCTTTTTTATACTGTATATTATTGTATATTCTTTAGAACTGAGTTCTCTAAGGGGTTCTTTAAGCACCAATATAGTTTACTACAGAAAGAATAAGACGATCTTGGTGGAACTATTGAGGTTTTACTGTTATCATTTTTGGTCTAGCTGAAACCTTTATTTAAGGCAATACACCATTGTTTTTTCTCAGGCACTGGTCCATTTTGAGTTATTTTGGTATTAATTTGACCAGAGGAAAGAAAACATGTATGTATTCAACTACGTTTTTGTGTCTTTAATATTCAATTACTGTACATATTTGTAAATGATATTTTCTTAGATTTTTATATATATATATATATATATATATATATATATATATGTGTGTGTGTGTGTGTGTGTGTGTGTGTGTGTGTGTGTGTAATCATCATGCACAAAGCCTTAAATCTGTAATATTTCAACATAATTTTCATTAGATAATATATCGTTTGCATATAAAAGCATAAAATGTTCATACTATTGTCTTAATGTGCTGTAATTTATTAGCTGGTACTGTAAGGTGATATCTAATAGTCGAAGTTTCACATGTGGTGTGTTGTCGTAAATAAAAATAAACGTGAAGTGCACCCTTAATCCAGGGGTTGAACCCACAACCTATATTTTCCAGCCAGATGTGTATCCACTAAGCCACATTGCCTCATTCTGGTCTTCCAGCAGAACTCACTCACTTTCTTCCGGTGGAGTCCACTGTCTGGATGAAGAAGAACCGAGCAGGAAGCACGACGTTTGTTTCCAGTCCAGGACCCCAGATCAAAGTTTTGCTCGCGCTGGGCGCTGCCGCTGCCTTTGATCTCCGCGTCATGAAAATGATGCAAGGCATCAAGAGCAGCAAAAGTTTTCTCAACATGTTTATAGAGGATGATGACACTTTCAGTAGTGGACGCGTTCATTTATGAGCACTTCCTCAGAATAAAAATGCTCTTAAAACATTGCTTAAAAACACTAAAGATACATTTCACCACATACTCACATTCACCAGCGGTTTGGTGTGCAAACCAACCAACCCAGACACCCTCGTGAGAAAATCTCTGCAACAGACCCAAGGCGCTGGTGTGATTGGTCCGTGTACGTCAGTGACGCAACGTACTGGAAGCCGATTGGCTGTCTAACCCGTGCGTTCACACCGTCGTCGGCAAGAGCGTCAAACTGGCCGGAAGTCATTCATTTTCAATGTGGGCAAAGAGACGCTTGCTAATGCTGTTTGTAGACAGCGCTGCTTCAGTGCATTCACTGTACACAGGTTATCCGCTAAACACAATGAGTTTATAACTCGTACAAAATAAGAACAGGGTATTGGAACTCATTTAAAAATTAATTTTACTTAAAGGAGGGAGGGGGGGGGGTGAAATGCTATTTCATGCATACTGAGTTTTTTACACTGTTAAAGAGTTGGATTCCCATGCTAAACATGGACAAAGTTTCAAAAAATAAGTTGTACGTTTACAGGAGTATTTCTGTTCCAAAAATCCTCCTTCCGGTTTGTCACAAGTTTCGGAAAGTGTTTTTTTTCGAGTATGGCTCTGTGTGACGTTAGATGGAGCGGAATTTCCTTATATGGATCCTAAGGGCACTTCTGCCGGAAGAGCACGGGCTCCTGTATAGCAGAGCACTGAGAGCACAACAGACTTCACTGATCAGAGCGAGAGCGTCGCGAAATGTCACAAAAGAAGTGTGTTTTTGGTTGCCAGGGCAAGACAACCCTGCACAGATTACCAAAAAAAAAAAAAACAGCATTAAGGAACCAGTGGATGGAGTTTATTTTTACAGAGCATCAACGGAGTTGTGCAAGTGTTTGTGTTTGTTCCCTGCATTTCGAAGATGCTTGTTTTACAATCAAGGCCCAGTTTGACTCCAGATTTGCACATTGTTTATTTCCTAAGGATAATGCAGTCCCAATGAAAAAGGGTCACGATCGTGTGTTGGAACCGCATGCGGTGAGTAAAACTGCTTCAAATATCTCTGTGTTGTTAACTTAGCTATCGGCGCGTAAGCACATCAAGTAAACAACATGCGATGTTGTCATCAAACTGCACTTTCCACATGTACAGCTTAAAAAAAAAAAAAAAAAAAACGACAAAGTGGAACTTAGTCATTTTCCTAAACCGCTAAGCAAATATATATACAGTTTCAGTACCACAAAGAGATGTTGTTGCTGATGCTGCTCTTGTTAAATTTCAGCCTCTGGATCTGATTCTGGATCATAAATATACGCTGAATCTGACTGTTAGCCATGGTTTGTTTGGGATGATGGTTTTTTCCTCATGGTAATGTCACAGCTTTCAAACGCTCTCAACGCAAAAGCCTACTGGCGCTCGTGATTCTTTAGCTCCGCCCACACGTCACGCCTCCAGGCACTCGTGTTTTTCCGGGAAAAATCGGTACAGACTATCTTTCTCTTATGAATATAATAAAACTAAAGACTTTTTGGATTTATGAAGGATGCAGTACTACTCTATAGGTACTCAAGATTAACACGATATTGAGTGAAGAGGAGCATTTCACCCCCCCCCCCCCCCTTTAAGAGATTCCAATTACATCAGATAGATGGATGGATGGATGGCTAGATAGGTAGATAGATAGATACATACATACATACATACTTGGCATTGTAGGGTTGACTGATCTTGACTGACATCTTACTATCATATTACAGAGACAAACCAGTCTTATGCTGTTGTGTACATCAATAAATGTTTATTTCAGTTTGATTTGCATCAACATATTTTTCCATTTTATTTTCAATAACCTCTATAACACTACTAGAATATCGATAAGAACGAAAGGTGGCATTATCCATTTAAACAAGACCGACGTTGCTGCCTTCTCTGAAGGTATCAGAGGACCAGGTGTTGGGGTGGAGGAAACTACAGTTAGACCTACAGAACTTCAGTCAGAATATCAGACACGGTACCATCTTTAAACAGGTACGACATTCACAGAGGAATATCCAAATCACAGAATTTAGTTTAATGACCATGTCGCTCTCCTCCAGGTTGAACTGTACATTTTCATATAAAAACTGAGAACATACAAACAAAACACCCTGTCTGTGAGAGTCAGTTTTTACTTCTTTTGACACTGAAGAGGAATTATTGGAGCATCAGTTGAAGCAAATGTAAAGGTGAACATGAACTAAAACCCATGTAAAGGATTTTTCAGCAGAGACCATCTTTACATGGTTTTGGCATCTTAGAGTCTTGAGTGTGTTCTTGAGTCCAAATCTCCACACATGCATTGTCTTCCTTCATTAATCATGAGCTATTATTTCAACATAAAAGCATAAGGAAAAACGTAATATTGCGTAAAAGCCCAAGTTTGACTAATGGTTGATGATGTGTATTCTCGTCAGCCTTGAGTTCGTATTTTAATGCACAACATCTACGTTACTGAGTAGCAGCTTGTATATACAAAGCCAAATGGGCAGAGGCATGGACTACAGAAGATATGCTGAGATTGTTACAGTAAAGCACTAGAAGGTCAGAGGTCATCAGAGGACAAATCATAGAAACACAACATGAGTCTCAAATACGATTCTGGAAGATTTAGCTTACACGTAACACTAATTCACGCGCAAATCGCTCTGATCTTTCCAGACACATATTCAAAAAAACATGAATATTCAACAGTAGAGCTCACTGATCGGTCTAAACACCATTTCCACAGTCAATTGACAACCAGAAGACACAAGCGAACAATCTTCTGACACTAACAGTTAGTAAGGTAGAAAACATCATTTTGACATTATATTAAAGGGAAAAAATAAGAAGAAAGTTGTACTGGAATGTGAGGAAAATCTTTTCATGATGCATTCGAACTTTGGCAGAAAAAAATGAAGATCACTCACTCGTTGTCCTCAACGAGGTACAAAACAAAACACAATTTTTGTTACATTTGCCCCGAGGCAACTGAAGAGATTAGAAACGAAATAACAGGCCAGCTGAAATTGATCATTTAAAACAAAACGAACATCAAGACGAAATAGAAAACAAATCAAACCGTATTTGTACTTCCACAGACGCGCATGAAGAGCCAACCCTTCTGTCTGAGTATGGCTGACTTGTCTTACCTACAAGTAAGAGCCCAGAAAATCAACCACAGAAAATTCATCGCTAGTTTGTAGTTAAAGATACTTCACCCATCTAGAATATGGCACGTTAAGTATTACATATGAGAAACACGCTCGAAAAGGACCTCACAGACACACACTCGTCACGTGGCGCCAAATACATTTCACTATTCGCACTTCTAAAACCATGTCACATCATACGTCTCTAGGAGAGGGTGAAGTACCTTTCGAAGACGGATTAAAAAGTTGTTTTTGGTGCTTTTTGCGAGCTAGCAGCAAAGAAAACTGAAAAAGTTTGCGTTTGTGACTGAACGTCGTTGGAGTGACCAACTGAGCCGCCGTCGGCCCGATTTGCAGTACGAGGGTGGATAAGTTGCGGTCAAATATGACAAGAAAGAGTGGTAAATATTCTGGAAATACACATCACTGAAAGGAACAGTATGGCGTCATCAAAAAAAAAGACAAAATATTTTGGCCTTATAGCAATGCAGATTTACATTTTTTTATTTATATATATTTGTTTTGCTATTTCAAAAAATAGAAAGTTTTTTTTTTTTTTGTCATAGTTTCTATAATTACCTTCGGTTATTAAATAAAAGTTTGTTTACCTTTTATTTTCATTTCGTTTTAAAGTAACATGCTGCTTTTTAATATGGCAGTTTTACGTTTTTTTATAGGTCATCCATTTTGTTTCATGCACTCTTGTCGATTTCATAACTTTTCGAATATCTACATGGCGTGAACCAATTTGCTTCTTGTGAGGAGACCTCGATCCACCACTGTGTATTAATGAAGATGTTGTCTGATTTACAGCATGGGTGTGGAACCCCTCTTACTCGTAAATGCTAATGGTACATGTCCATTATATCGTAATCTGATTTTAGCCTTTTTAAAGAATCAGAGTAAGACAATCCTGTACACAGACAGAAGAGAAGCAGAACAGCCCTTAAGTCCCTCTTGGTCCATTTGTCTCGTTCGCGCTCTCTCCTTAAAAGAGTGAAAGTCCAAGTAGCAGAGTAGCACCCTCTTGTGGCACACCCCTGAGGATCCTCTAAAACTGATACCACTTCTTGTCTTTGCATTTCAGCATCAGCTGTGGAGGGTGAAAGTGAAAACAAAGAGATTGTATAAGCATGTTATGCTTTATTTGCATTTATATTTCTGTTTTCTCATTCTTTCGCTGTACTACATACCTCGTGAGCGTGTTTAGAGAAGGTGTCAGCACTGCTCATCATCAGGGCGGTCCTCTCCTCCAGCTCCCCCAGCCTCTGTCCTCTCTCGTCCAGGGCAATGCGAGCTCGGGCCAGTTCTCCCACCACCCCGCCTGCTGCTGCCTTCATGCCCTCCAGTCCGCCCTGTCCTGGGATGTGCTGTGCCAGGCTGCGGGACGCCTTACCTGCCGCTGCCTCGCCAACTGCAGAGCACGAGAGATGAAGCGAAACAAGGCAGTATTGTCATTATTAACTAAAATTCTAACTAAAAAAGGAAAAGTAATTTAGCTAATTAAAATAAATATAAATCAGAAAAAGTAAGGGCTAATTCAAAATATGAACAGTATATAATCAACACTAAAATAACACGTAAACCAGGAAAAGTGAGAAAAGAGAATAAAATAATAATATTTTGGATTAAAACTTATTAAAAGACTTTTCCAGTAAAAGATGGACACTTTATATGTCAATCAGACAGTCTCCTCCTTGCTGAAACAGATTTCGTGAAAGGTCTGGATCTGTGCGTATATGCTTGCGCGCACACACACACACACACACACACACACACACACACGCACACACACAAAAAGAGGAGTGATAAATACACTCACAAAGCTCCTCTCGGTCGAAGTTTTGGGTATTGCCGCCAAAAAAGCCCTTGAGAAAGCCACGGTTCTGAGCCTCAGGGGTCTCGATGGGTGTAAAGAGCTCCCCTAACATCTCCTGCAATTAATGAAAAACAGTCAATCAAAGCGTTAAATAGACAAAATCATACCAAATGTTGGAACGATTGATTCAAAACTCCACCAGTAGATGTCAGTATAGTTACACGTTTCACAATGTAAAATGGAAAGTTTTGACAGTGCTTGTTTGTTTGACAGAGTTATAAAGAAAGACAGGGCCGGCCCTGACCAATTTGCTGCCCTAGGCAAGATTTTACCTGGCGCCCCATGCATCACAGCCCATTTCACCCTGTCATTGTGTTCATGACTTAGCATATATACACACACACACACACACACACACACACACATACACGTCTATGTTACTAAGAGGGGACTTTCGCTCTACACTGACCAAGAGGGGACCAGTGTTTCTGGTCATTTTTAAGAAACAAAAATTACATAGAAAATTTTCATTTGAGGTCTTTTTTCATAATATAACTGAAAAAATGCATTTTTATTTTTTTTTAAAAACATGCCAAGTGGGGACCTGAGTGACGTCTACCTATCCAACAGAGGACCTCCATAGACTGCAATGCAACTGTGTGTCAAACATTAGGGCAGTTGTACCAAGTGTTTCTTTACAATCTAACTATATTTAAATGCAACTCTAAACTTTGAAACATTCACACTATATCACCATTGAAGAAATATTATGATAGAAATCCAAATGTTTAATAAATTAGTATGACATGCAGATATTTTCAAACCAAAAAATATTAAGACAAAACAAACAAGACACTATAGTTAATTTGAGGATAGCAAAAATAAAGTAAAATGAAGAACTCTTTAAGATAACAATTGCATGTCAATACTTCTGACAGTAAAGAGTGCATGTGTTAGATAAAATGAGTTTGGTCCCCAGTTAGATGGTGATGTGTGACGTCTGTTAGACTGAATCACCTCTTCTTACATCACAGACACATTGTAAACATTATATGTTAAGAAACAACATCATATGTTAAGTTAAGAAACAACATTATATGTTAACTTAAGAAACAATATTATATGTTAACTTAAGAAACAATATTATATGTTAACTTAAGAAACAATATTATATGTTAACTTAAGAAACAATATTATATGTTAACTTAAGAAACAATATTATATGTTAAATTAAGAAACAATATTATATGTTAACTTAAGAAACAATATTATATGTTAACTTAAGAAACAATATTATATGTTAAATTAAGAAACAATATTATATGTTAACTTAAGAAACAATATTATCTGTTAAATTAAGAAACAATATTATATGTTAACTTAAGAAACAATATTATATGTTAACTTAAGAAACAATATTATATGTTAAATTAAGAAACAATATTATATGTTAACTTAAGAAACAATATTATATGTTAACTTAAGAAACAATATTATATGTTAAATTAAGAAACAATATTATATGTTAAATTAAGAAACAATATTATATGTTAACTTAAGAAACAATATTATATGTTAGCTTGCTGCATTGAAAAATTTCAATTGAGTTCAGTAAAACACCTTTTAACTATGCCACTTTAGCTGTTTAACACTGACATTTTTCAGAGGCTCCATTTTTTTGTAGGGTATTATCAGCATTGCCATTATATTCAGAAATAAATAAATAAATAGATAGATAAATAAATAAATGTAATTTGTTAAATGTAAAGGCAACCAAACAGATCACGTCATACTTCACCATCTAACTGGGGACCGGTTTGATCTTGGAGGCTAATTTGTGCATTTTTTTAATAGATAGATAGATAGATAGATAGATAGATAGATAGATAGTGCTAATGTTGATCTGAACACTTAGGTCCCCTGTTAAATGGTAAATTGCGACATCTCTTTGGTTGCTTTGACATTTCTTGAAGATTTCATGTTGACTTTGAAAATATTCACTTGGCTAAATTTCTAAATCAATGTTACAATCAACATATATTGTAACATTATATTATCACCCTTGCCATAGCATTCAGAGATGGTGAGAATGTGAAATATTGTTAAATGTAAGGTCAGCCGATCAGGCGTCACACTTCACCATCTAACAGGGGA
Organism: Carassius auratus; assembly: GCF_003368295.1. Taxonomy (NCBI): domain Eukaryota; kingdom Metazoa; phylum Chordata; class Actinopteri; order Cypriniformes; family Cyprinidae; genus Carassius; species Carassius auratus. Next base: position 21,939,743 of record NC_039251.1, read on the forward strand.
CCAGTGTTTTTATTTTATTTTTTTAATGCAACAATCAATATATAATTTTGAAAAACTCTGACATATTATAACCAGAAATTCTTCATAAAGTAGACTACCAGTAAATTTGCTAAAAATTTGGGACCAAAAATTATTCTGCCAATAGACCTGGCCATTCTT